>NW_026892307.1:154207-443560 GCF_015708825.2 Lethenteron reissneri | reverse complement strand
AGACTAACAGTGACACTACGTAGAGAGAGACACAGCGGAGGACAGGAGAAGCTGTAGACTAACAGTGACACTACGTAGAGAGGACACAGCGAGACAGGAGACAGCTGTAGACTACAGTCGACACTCACGTAGAGAGAGACCACAGCGAGACAGGACAGCTGTAGACTAACAGTGACACTCACGTAGAGAGAGACACAGCGAGACAGGAGGCAGCTGTAGACTAACAGTGGACACTCACGTAGAGAGAGACACAGCGAGACAGGAGACAGCTGTAGACTAACAGTGACACTCACGTAGAGAGAGGGGAAACAGCGAGACAGGGAGACAGCTGTAGACTAACAGTGACACTCACGTAGAGAGAGACACAGCGAGGACAGGAGACAGTGTAGACTAACAGTGACACTGTAGAGAGAGAACAGCGAGACAGGAGGGACAGCTGTAGATAACAGTGACACTCACGAGAGAGAGGCACAGCGAGGCCAGGAGACAGCTGTAGATAAACAGAGACACTCACGTAGAGAGAGGCACAGCGAGGACAGGAGACAGCTGTTGACTACAGTGACACTCACTAGAGAGAGACACAGCGAGCAGGAGACAGCTGTAGACTAACAGGACACTCACGTAGAGAGGAGCACAGCTAGACAGGAGGACAGCTGTAGATAACAGTGACATCAAGTAGAAGAGAGGAAACAGCGAGACAGGAGACAGCTGTAGACAACAGTGACAATCACGTTAGAGAGGACAGAGAGACAGGAGACAGCTGTAGATAACGTGACACTCACGTAGAGAGAGACACAGAGAGAAGGAGACAGCTGTAGACTAACAGTGACACTCAAGTAGAGAGAGCACAGCGAGACAGGAGACAGCTGTAGGACTAACAGAGACCTCAGAGAAGGAGGCACAGCAGACAGGAGACAGCTGTAGACTAACAGTTGACACTACGTAGAGAGAGACACAGCGAGGACCAGGAGACAGCTGTAGAATAACAGGAGACCTCCGTAGAGAGAGACACAGCGAGACAGGAGACAGCTGTAGACTAACAGTGACACTACGTACAGAGAGACACAGCGAGACAGGAGACAGCTGTAGACTAACAGTGACACTCACGTAGAGAGAGACACAGCGAGACAGGAGACAGCTGTAGACTAACAATGACACTCACGTAGAGAGAGACACAGCGAGACAGGAGACAGCTGTAGACTAACAGTGACACTCACGTAGAGAGAGACACAGCGAGACAGGAGACAGCTGTAGACTAACAGTGACACTCACGTAGAGAGAGACTCAGCGAGACAGGAGACAGCTGTCTCGACGGTCAATGGTATAGTGTATAGCAGATTGTATAATAATAAATAGTATAAAATTGTAATGTTTAATACAATGTATAAGGCAATATATAGTATCGTAATTGTATAGTGAATATACAGCAGTGTGATATACAGTAGGGTGGATAGAATAATACATAGTGTAATATTACACTATGTATTACTCTAAGGTGGTGTATAGTAATACAGTATATAATTTAACGCTGGGTTTGTCTATGGCAGCATATAGTACGGGCTGAGTGTGAAATGGACTCGAACCTGCACCTCTGCATTGCAAGTGCAGTGAGCTGACGCCCCCCGCGTGTGGAGGGTAAAGTTGTGGGTACACCCACCCCGCTCCAACGGGTCTGGACCAGCGTGGAAGAGTAGACCAAATACCCCACATCGCGGCCTCTAGTGGAGGCCATTGCTGCCACGACAACAAATCCGTCCCTCCAGATACAAAACAACTAAATGTAACTCATCCCATCAGCCACAATCTGGCAGTGCCTCTCCTCATCATCAGCAGCAGGCCGCGCTCTGCTTGGAGCAGCGCCGTGAACTCAGCAGGCGCCCAGAGCGTAACGGCTGTGAGCCAGGCGCCTCCTCTGCCTCCCCTCTCCACCACCGCCACTGCTGATGTGTCCACACGGTGCAAGGTTCTCACCTTGTTCGGGCTGAGTCGATGTAGAGGAGGACCAGCCAGCGAGCCGCCGCTTCAGCAGCGACGGTGGCCGCGAGCGGGAATCCAAAACAGCCGCTCGCCACCCACAATGCACAGCGCTGCCTCCACTCGCCCCGGCCTCGGCGGGGGGAGGGGCGGGGGAGAGGGGGCGGGGCGAGGGGGGAGAGGGGGGAGAGGGGGCGGGGGTGGGCATGGGGGGGGGGCTCGGGTGAGGGGGCGGGGCTCCACGTCTCGGTGGGCGTGGTCACCTGGTACCGCCCCCTCGTCTCGAGCCACGCGCTTCCCCCTGGCAGTTGGTCCGTGAGAGAGGCGGGGAGAAACTCTGGCGAAGGTGAGGAGTGGATCCTCGCTGTGGGTGGGTGGTGCGGTGGTGCGAGTCTGTGTGTGTGGTGTGAGTCTGTGTTTGTGTGAGTCCGTGTGTGTTTGCATCCGTGTGTGAGTCTGTGTGTGTGTGGAGTGGTTAACGCGCTGCGCTATGAACCCGGTGACCCAGAATTGGATTCCCGCTCAAGGTCAACACCAGTGACGATTATATGAACCGGTCCTGGGCCTCCCCTAGGTCGACTCAGCCTCAAATGAGTACCTGGTGTGGTGTGTAAATATCGCCACTCGGAGACAAAGGCGCGGTGTTGGCCACCCACGCCCTCGTGTGCTGTTCCGGCCTTCATAGGTGATGCTGGCTAACAGCACTTGCCCCAACAGTTTATTTCAGCTATAAGGGGGATCTTTATCTTTGATGTTCGTGGTGGTGTTGGTGGTAGTGTTGTTGGTGGTGTTGATGGTGGTGCTGTTGGTGTTGTTGGTGGTGGTGCTGTTGGTGTTGTTGGTGGTGCTGGTGACGGTGTTGATGATGGTGATATTCTTGTTGGTGGTGGTACTGGTGTTGTTGGTGGTGATGTTGATGGTGTTAGTGGTGTTGGTGGTGGTGTCGGTGGTGGTTCCAACGAGCCATCCTGGGTTTAACCTAGCTGGATTGTGTGAGGAGCTCACAAATCCTTGAAGGATCTGGACACATTCCCACCGGTAAGCTCCTCCGGCAGGCAAGGCTGCGTTGGCTGGGTCTTGTAGCCCGCATACCCAAGCGGTTTCTTTTTGGCCGCATAAAGGGGGCTAAACGGCCACGACATGGGCTGTCGAAAATATGGACTGATGCTGTATGGGAGGATGTTGAGTTGAGTGGACTTGTGAAAGACTGGTACCAGCGGTGTAAATAGCATCCTTCACGAGGAAGCTCGTAAAGGAGGCTACTGGACAGTTGGAGGCAGTCTGCCTCCAACAACAACTGAGGGCAGAGGAGTGACGCTCACAACGAGTGGCGGATAAAATTCGGCAAGTTGGCACAGTTGGGCATACAGCTGGTGTATCTACCAAGCATCTCAGCCAACCTTTGGAACCTGGGTCTGTCCCGTGACGTCTTGTCAGCGAGCCTTCGACACTTCGCGTGGCCTGAAAGTGCACCTGGCCTGGCACAGGCGCCGTGGTGACATCATCGCTACTTAGTGGCGAATGTCGGTTGTTGTTTTTGTGTTTCGTGTTGTGAGTGATTGTGTTGATGATGTGGGTTCATGGTGTGCGTCCGCATTGTGACTTGACTCGTGTTGAGATGTGGGTGCCGTCACACCCCCTCGACTCTATGTGATCCTCGGCTTCGTCTCCTGCTTCGCACGCAGAGACCTGGACTGCGCGAGAGACGCTGTGAGTTCTGTGCACCCTGCTCTGCAAGTTGCCACCATGGAGGTACGTGTGGCTCTTCGACTCGTGTGGTGAAGTATTAATGGACGTGTGCTCTCCACTCCGCGTGTGGCTGTCACCTATCCATACACCTAAGTGTGCATCTGCTTGGCTGCCTGAGTGTGTGTGCATCTATCAGAGTATCTCCCCAAGATCCTCTCTGTGTACCTGCCTTTCTACGTTTTAATAATCTACTGTACTTTTATCTATCCACTACTGGATAAAGGCCTCCTTCCTTGAGACCCTGCTACCCCTCACGATCCTGCGATGGAATAATCCACCAAGCACCGATTTTGTCGCTCCATCTTTCTAGCAGCCGTCCTCTCAGACGTGTTCTGATACTTGGCTGCACCTCCGTTATTGTTCTTGACCATCAGCCATCGTTGTTCCTCGTGGTCGTGGCATGTCCTGGCCCAGCCCTACTTCTCTTAACAGTTTGAAGGATGCCATTAATCTGCGTGTGTCCTTTAAATACACACGTGTCTCATTGTTAATCCAAGTGTGACATCTGACATTGGCCAAATATCTGAACGCTGAGAACTGACATCTCAGCAGGACCCTCCTGAATGTGGAGCCCAGGATCTCAGAGATCCTGGCTCAGTGCTTGCCGCTTGCACTATCCCCCACATCTTGCTAAAGCCTATGTGGTGGACCTTTGTCTTTGTGTGGGTGTAGATGAGCCAATCTGGAGAGGCGAGGAATAAGGGCGAATCTTGTACCACGTGGAGGGCGCTGTCCTCAGAGGGCACCATCTGCATCAAATCACCGCAAGGTAAGAACAGGAATGAGGGATGTCACAGAGGGCCATGGGGAATGGTGGAACATCCCGATGGCCATGTTGCATGGTGGATGTCACAGTGGCCATGATGCATTGACGATTTCATAGCGGCCATGATGCATGAGTGATATCCAGGTGGCCAAGTTGCATGGGGGACTTCATGTTGGCAGTGTTGTATGGGGGACTTAATGGTAGCCATGTTGCATGGGGGACTGCACCATGGTGGCCATGTTGCATGGGGATGATTATTTGTGCTCTGGCCTCAGCACATCACACGCTTTCAGATGCGCTTCCGATATTAGGAAGCCACTGGAGCGATACACTTTTAAATCATCTAGATTGAAAACTCATTTCTTGAGAACTTATTTGGGGCATCAAGTCCGATTTAGTTACATTTAATTTGTATCCCGAAGCACCTCCATATTCCGTCACTAAGGCCAGAACGGCGGGGAATGAGGCCTCCGAATTTGGGTGATGAGCAGGCGTCGCCACCCCACGCCAGCAGGGGGCGGCATAAGGGTAGCCGGTTCGTGAAGACCTGGCCCACGCCGCCTGGAACAGTGGAGAAGTATCAAGAAGCGTGATAAGGGAGGGTGGCTTTCTACAAGGGGTAGGAGTGGTCCCTTCATCGCGCCTTCTTCTCTCGTGATTAGACTGCTCTTTCTCTCCATCGCGATGCTCAATGTTTACTTTCAGTCGGAACGCTCCGGATCGCTACACCGGGAATAATTTTGCACTCGCACTCACCAGCGTGATGAAATATTATCAAATGACCCCCATTGTTAACGCGACGTACGGGAAGGGCCTTCATCCGTTGTGCTGAGAATGACTGGAATGGATTTTATTTTTGACGCATGCTGCAGTATCCTGCATTTGGGGAGTGGCAGTTTCTTGACAGTCTAATTGGGGACAGTGAAAACACAGGAGTTGTCAGATATTGCCACACTCGGAATGAGGAAACTGAGAAGTGATGGGAGTGGAAGTGGAGGGCATTTGTTCCAAAGAGGACGTCGCCGATACGTTCCACGTCCTCATTGGGGTTTCCTTCTGGCTCCCCGTGCGCGACCGTGAGGCTGAGATCGCCCGAGTCTTGGGCCATGCGACCCGCGCTCTGTGGTGGCGACATGTGGGCAGAGAGCCGCGTCACTCAAACAATTGCTTGGTCACCAACTCAAGAGGCAGAGATCCCTCCCATCGCCTCAAGAGACCGCCGGGGCAAATGTTGCGAGCGAACATCTGCTAAGGCCGGGACGGCACATGAGGGGGTGAAGTGGCCAGCACGGAGTGGGTGGCCAGAACTAGGCCCGGCTCACTCTGTCTCCCCAGTGATCAACCCTTGCCTCCATTCGGACGAATGGCCAAGTGAGGGAACAGCTGATGGGAAGCAGGTGGCCAGGGTGGGTTGATGAACAGTCAGCTGGATGAGTTCTGAACATGTTGCAGGTTGGTGTGTAGAGACAAGGGTTAAAGGGTGACCGATAATAACAAAATGTGAAAGCTGCCTTCTGTTTACCCAGGAGAGCCCTACTGAGTCTTAAGACATTATCAGGAGGCTCCCGCTAAATTGGAATGTTTGGCCAATTGAATGGAGTGGTGCATGTGGGAAGAAACGGTACCAAGTAGAACGCCATGCATATGACAAGGATGCACCTCAATGATACGGATAGATGGAATCAAGAATCCATCGATGCACGCCTTCGACTAGTCATCTGGTGGCCTAAGCCCACAACACCCGGTATTCCCAGGGAGTCTCCCATCTAAGCACTAAGCCCAGGCCTGCTTACTCTCCCAGAGTCAATGAGATTGTGTGGTGTATTCAAAGCCATTGGGTTGAAGGTAATCGACAGGCAGAGCGAGTGGTGGGCGCGTGGATGGCAGTACAAGCGGCTGATGTAGACCGCTCTGATTGGATAGAGGTGATCGAGCCAGATGATTGCGTAAGGAGTAGCAGAGTGATGCATCGTAGCCGTGATCACACATCGAGTCGTCAAGCAGGTATTGTGTGCAATGCAGTAGAAACCAGTTCTGAACTGTCACACCGGTGGTGAGAGGCTGCTGACTTGGGGATGTTTGCTCCAGCTCCAATTCGGAGTTGGGCCAACTGTAAGAAGAGAGGCCGCACACTCGAACTTGGGCTGGCCATGACCATTTTACCAGTGGTCGAGATCCTCCCGCGAGCTCAGGGAGGCCGGCTCGGGGCGCTGGCACTGTAAGTCGGCCACGGCGAGGGTCTGGAAGTATGGGGATGTCTGCTGCGGGCGGCCGCCAGACGGGACGCCGGGTCGCTGTGCGGCAACGACGACGACGGGGAGGACGATGATGAGGGCGACGGGTGCGAGCAGCAGGGGCAACAACTGCGACAGAAAAAACTGATGAGGCATTGGCGCTCACATAGAGGATAGCGCACCACGTTCCGGACCTGGCGAGCCGAGTTCGAGTCAATCTCACGGTTAAGAATGGCAACAGCAAACATCACAACCGATTCCCCATCTTCCTGTGCGCTTCTCGTGATCACCTGGCTTATAATAGTTGCGCATTTACAAATGTACCAACTTACTTAGATTCAGATGAATACGAGAACCTGGTGTGGCATGTAGTGAACGTCAGCACGGGGGAGACGAAGGCAGCCGGCCATGGCTCTGGTCACACCACCTCCCTTGTGTGCAGTGCCGTTCTTCATAGGTGCGCACTTGACCTCATATTCTGTGTAGGCTACAAGTGTGCAAGTGTGTGCAAGTGTGTATATACAATGGAGTGTAGAGAGTGGAAAGTGGAGAGTTTTCTAGATCTGGGCAGTGTGCTTATGATCATCTCCGGTTTGACAGCAGAGGTCTCACTCTGAATCAGTCAGGCAGCATTATATATTAATCGGCTGTCTATACTTGTGAAATGTGGACCCCTGTCATGGAACATCTGCGCTGGTTTGAAACATTTAGGCTGGCCTCTCTACAATCCATCCTTGGTTTAACCAGGCTGGATTGTGTGAGGGGTTCACAAATCCTTGAAAGATCTGGACACAGTCCCATCAATTAGCTCCTCCAGCAGGCAACGCTGCATTCGCTGGGTCATGTAGCCCTCATGCCCCACCACCGCATGCCCAAGCTGCTTCTGTTTGTCCAGTTAGAGGGCTAAAAGGGCAATAAATGGGCTGGATTAGAGATGGACTGATGCAGGACTGGAGGATGTGGAGCCGAGTGGACTTGCTGAAGACCGGTACCAGCGGTGTCAAGATCGGCCTCTGTGGATGAGGCTCGTAAAGGACGCTGCTGGGCAGTTGGAGGCAGTCGCCCTCCAGCAACAACGGAGCGCGGAGGAGCGACGCTCACAACAACGAGCGGAGCGCTGGGTGGCTAAAGCACAGCAAGTTGGCACAGTAGGGGGCACAGGTGGTGCATCAGCCAGTCATCTCAGTCATCTCAGTCAGTCGACCCGTGGCACCTGGGTCTGCCCCGTGACCTCCTGCCAGCGGGCGTTCGACACTTCACGTGGCCTCAAGGTGCACATGGCCTGGCACAAGCGTCGTGGTGATGTCACCGCCACTTAGTGGCGAATGGCGGTTGTTGTTGTTATTGTTGTGACTATGGATCTCTATGTAAATCTTCGTGACTCTATGGGTGTCTCTTGGAGGAGAGTGACAAGAGCAGGGGGGGTTCTTACCATAGGCAGCTAGAGACGAAGTCTACCAAGGTGGGGTCGTGAGTGGCGATCGCCTCGTGGAGCGGGTAGCTCCCTGAGAATATTCTCTCATTCCAAGGCATCCCCGAGCCGTCTGTGGGAATGACGAGATACAGGAGGAACACTGTCACAAACCACGTCGGCCTCGCACAGCCGCCAGTGCAGAAATGCAAAAAATTTAGCATGATGACTCAGCGTGGGGTTGGGATCCGCCACACCATCCTGGGTTTTGACTGCGGTATTAATTTTTACCGTGAAATATTTTGCAAGTGCCAGTTAAATACCCCCGTAACATCATTCCAAAGGAGTAGACCGTTGTGTGCCAACGTCATGGTCCGAATTAGAACATTTACACTGCCAATGACTTAATTGGGACGAGACATGGCGACATTAACCCTGACGTGCAATTACTTCGGGCTTCGTCTGTGATTTCCCAAACCTCAGATTAGCACTGTTGGTTTTGTATGGTGCGAAATAAACTAAACGTACATATATAGCTGTAAACTTTTAGAAGAATGCACATACTAAATATGCTACATTTGTATTAACTATTATGTTAAACCCTATAGGATCAATACATAGGTTTTATTAACTTTAATTTTAATTCACAATTCATATTTACCGCTTGAAACCTATAGCCCCGACAACCAACGTGAATCACAATGGTGCATTATATATCATAAGGCATGGTTGGTCGGAAATAATTCATGATCTATTAATATTTTTTTCGTCGGGCCAAGATCTGTCCAATTTTGCATCGTAATACCCTCCACCATCCTACGCAGCCAAACAAAACAAATGGTCATGACGTGTTGTATAAGCGTTTGATGGCGGCTTATGATCTCGTCTTCTGAATGTTTGATGCAGTGTCGAGCGAAGCGTCATTATCTCGTTGGCAAATTTGGTTGTTGTGAGGATTTCTCTTCAACGTGTCCCAGTGGTTGCGTTTAAACGACCATAATTGGTGTGTCGTTTCAAAGCTTGTGCATGTGGCCATTCAATTTGTTTTGGCTTTTCGAGTGGCAGATGGTCCTAAGGACACAAACATGATCAGCTATCACCCTCCGCTGCAACTCACCAAAGTATTGATCCTTGCAGGGAGCAGTATCCCACGCAAACCCAGGAGGCACACCAGGACCTACACACGAGGCAGACAAAGACAAAGGTCCCCCATGAAGCCTTAACAGATTTTTGCAGAAATTGCTATTAGCAATCACCACATTAGGTACTCGTTTCAGGCTGCGCCAATCTTGGGGAGACCCAGGACTGGTTTAGAAAATCGTAACTGACGTTGATAGTCAGTGGAAATGGAACTTGGGTCGTGCAGTGACCACTACCCTACCGTTCCCCACGTATTAGGCACAAGCAGCATTAATGGCACGGTTCGACCTCAGGCCATTCGCACGAATTTCAGCGGTTGTAATCTGGTGGCTGTCCTGGATAATTCTAGGATTTGTATTATTAACTGTAAAATACTCTGCACTATCTACTTCATTCACAGCGCGGGTTGGAGACCCCATGATGTCACTGGAAATTAGTCAGCGATTGTGGTCCCGCGTCACAGCCCAAATTCGCCAAGTTACTCGCAAATTAATAAACTGTGGTTACACAACTGCAGACGCAGCAATCATTGCTTTATACTGGCAGGCTGACGCCCGTTTGTAGGCTAACTTCTGGCTCGTATTGTGCCCAATCAGCTACTCGACAAAAGATGTGGTGAAAGTCATTGCATGCCAAGTGCTCTGAGACGCTCAATGTAAACGGTGCTTTCTGAAAACCAAATACGTATCGAGAAAAACAACCACGAGTGATTGCAGCAATCCCTGGCCAACCGTAAAATCGTGAAGTTAGCAACTGGGAAGTTTGAGTATACGCGGATTTATTTCTGTATACCTGTGTAGCGGCATTGTTACGCGCAACATGTATACTTACCAGCGTAGCCGTATTGTATGGGTCATGTACCTCTAGTGGCGCCCTCAGTGTGTAGGGGGCGCAGAACAGCCAAGGGGGCTGTTGAGTGACGGGTGTACGACCCAAGACTACAATAACCGTTGAGGGAGGGGGCTGGGGGGCCAACGGTCAGACCCAGACCCTCTCGAGAGAAGGCGGTTGGGAGAGAGGAGTATAAAAAGGGCAGCTCTCCCAGCGTGAGTCAGTCCGCACTCACCTCAAGACCCGAAGACATCTAGATAGCGCCCTGGCACTTCCGACCCCCGGCCCTTGTCAGGGCCAGGTCTGAATGGCCCAGTGGCGGCACCCGTTACCCTGGCAAGGTCGGGTGAGCATAGGCTCCCCTAGGTCCCTTAGTGGAGGAATTCCCGATAGCAGAGTATAGTGTGAGGGCACACCAAGTGTGAGGACGTATCCTCTAGGCCAGGGGTCCTCAAACTTTTTAAACAGGGGGCCAGTTCACTGTCCCTCAGACTGTTGGAGGGCTGGACTATAGTAAAAAAAACTATGAACAAATTCCTATGCACACTGCATATATCTTATTTTGAAGTGAAGAAACAAAACGGGAACAAATACAATATTTAAAATGAAGAATAAGTAAAGTTAAATCAACAAACTTGCCAGTATTTCAATGGGAACTATGGGCCTGCTTTTGGCTAATGAGATGGTCAATGTCCGGTTCCATATTTGTCACTGCTAGTCGTAACAAGTGATGCAAGTGTGCATCCGTTAGTCTAGATCTGGTTGGAGATTTCAAATGTTTCATTCTGGAAAAAGTCTGTTCACAGACATAAGTGCTGCCAAAGATGGTTGCCATTTTGAGTGCATGATTCCTGAGATGAGGATATGTCTCAGAGGGGAGAGATGCATAGAAATTATGAAGGCTGCTTGACTTGAATGCGTCTTTCAGAGAGTCACAATTCTGCAGTTCAGCCAGTTCCATTTGTTAAATTGTATCCACATTTTCAATGTCAATAGAAAATGGGTTACGGAAAAGCTGTATGTCCTGTTCATGGAGATGAAGCTCTTTAAATCCAAATTGGAACTCCTTTTGCAATTTTTCCAGTGAATCCACACATGTTTTGTTTGGGAATGCAACCAATGGTTTTTCCGCTAACAGATTTTGAGTTGTAGGGATATGGCAGAAGTTTTCCTCCTTCACTTGTTTGATGAGAAGGCCTAATTTTACTTCAAATGCTTTGACATGTGATTGCATATCACAGATGAGCTTCCCCTTTCCTTGAAGTTGCACATTGAAACTGTTGAGTAGCTCTGTTACATCTGTCAGAAAGGCAAGGTGCCATTTCCATTCTGCATCATTGAGCTCTGGTACTTCTTCGTTTTTTTTTAAAGCAGAAAAGCTGTAATCTGTGGAAGTAAGTCATAGAAACGTTTCAAAACTCTCCCTCGACTCAGCCAACGGACTTCTGTGTGATACAGAACATCTTCATAGTCAACATTTAGCTCAGACATAAATGCCTGAAATTGTCTGTGGTTTAGTGCATGAGCTCTAATGAAGTTAACACAAGATACCACAAATTTCATAACAGAGTCCCACTTCAGTGATTTACTACACAGCGCTTGTTGGTGGATGAGGCAGTGTATGGCTATTGGATGAGAATGGTTATGTTTGTCCATCTCTTGGTTAATGCGAGCAATTACTCCTTTCTTAGACCCCACCATGATCGGAGCACCATCAGTTGTCACACTAGCTAGTTTAGCCCAATTCAGCTCCAAACCATTCACAGTTTGGCAAACCTTTTCATAGATATCCTCTCCTGTAGTTGTTCCTTTGATGCTTTGCAGTGCAGCAAGCTCTTCTGTGACTTCAAAATAGTCATTCGTCCCACGAATAAAAATTAGAAGTTGTGCAGAATCACGAACATCATTGCTTTCGTCGAGTGCCAAGGAAAAATAGGAAAGTTTTTTTGTGGAATTTTGCAAATGCTGATGCAAATTGTCTCCCATTTCTTCAATCCTCCGTGTAATTGTAGCTCCTGAAAGACTCACTGTACTAAATAAATCGGCCTTATCTGGACACATCTCTTTGGCAACAGAAAGAAGGCATTCTTTAACAAATTCTCCCTCCACGAATGGTCTGCCAGTGCTCGCTTTTAGCTTGGCAACTTGAAAACTTGCTTGCAGTGATGAAATATTTAGCTGCTTCTGCTTCACAAAAGTATTTTGCTGAGTTGCTAATGTATTTTTCAGTTTTAATATTTTATCTTTTCTCACTTCTCCGACCAAACAATCATATTTATCTTCATGTTGAGTTTCATAGTGTCGACGTAAATTGTATTCTTTGAACACAGACACTATATTCTGGCATATCAGACACACAGCTCTTTCCTTGTACTGCATGAAAAAGTAATCATAAGTCCACTGTTCTTTGAATATCCTACACTCCGAGTAAATTTTTCTCTTTCTTGACATCATTGTTTCCTAGGGAGTCAAAATTGCTATTAGTAAAATACCAATATATACAGCGCTACAAAAACAATATACCAGCAATAACTTTGCCCACACAGAGACATACAGACTGCACTGCCCATCAATGCAGTCTGATTGGGGGGAACTCCGCCCCCTCTCCCTCTTCCACCAATGACCGTCCTTCTCATGTAGAAAAAAAGTAACAGACAGGCAGCGGCGGCAAAAACACCCGGCGGGCCGGATAAATGTCCTCGGCGGGCCGCATGTGGCCCGCGGGCCGTAGTTTGAGGACCCCTGCTCTAGGCTATCGGGTGGGAGAGGCCGTTACCTCTCCGTGTTAGGTACGCTCTTAGTCGTTAGAGCGAATAAACGGTGTTGCCTACAAAGGGAAGTCTCTGCCTACTACACCTGCTTACGGCTTTCGAAATTTGAGAAATCCACGGGTAAGTAAGGTGTTAAGCAAGTCATATGACATATGTATCGTAATGACGTATCATTGCATCACAGCATAACATCATGGTATTGCATAAAGCCATTAAGGACGTACTGTGTATCGATAGGGTTTTTTTTTTATTCATACTTTTTTTTCGAGTCCGGGAAAGTGTTTATTTTGCCCTTAATCATGGACCCGGAGCGTGGTCACAAGCGGTGAAGTTGAGAGAGTTGTGTCTGTGGCTTTGAGGAAGAGGAGGGTAGGTTGAGCCTCTGCCCCTCCTCCTTCTAACCAGTCCTTCCCCCATCATCTCATTGTCATCGTCGTCAACATTAAAGGCATGTAAAGTTAATTTCACGTTTATTTAAAGTTTATTATGTTATTGTGTCATGTACTGCATTTTATTCGGTGGTTAGTTAATAAGCAGGGAGCTTAGTTAAGCTATGATGAGTCTGACCGTGGCCGTGGTTCCTCTAACCACCTGGACTTTACCAACTGCGGATTTGCCGACCATGACATTTTCCAGGAACCTAACCCCCCTGGGTTGGCAAGGGATTTCTGTATTTAGCAAGTAGGTTTGCACAGCCAATATGATACATTGCTTTGATTCTCATTCGTTGTTCCTGTGGAGTCATGACAGCTGTTTTTGAATCCGGGCAACGTCATGCTGACTTCCTGCAACTAATGCTTGATGCCATTTAAAGCGATGCGTTGCATATATTTCACTGTTAAATCTGATTGTATGGATTGTGTTTCAACTTACCAATAATACTGGCTGCGCAACCGAGGCACCAAGTTAACTCGCTCACATGTGGATGTCCCTACAATGAGTTGCACAACCAGTTACGTAGAGTAAGCGGCAGCCTGTACTCCTGTTGAGGCCGCTGGCCCCCGAGGTCTCTCTCTGCTGGGCGCCGACTGCAGGGGCCCCGTCGTTTCCCGACCCCTCGCTGGTATACGAACAGCTGCTGCCGCCGCTGGGCTCATCGCTCGCGGGATAAGGGCTGTCGCCCGACGGCTCCCCTCCCTGGGTCGCACCCCCGCGAGTTCGCGAGAGAGGCATGGCTCGTCACCGGCTCCCGGACGCCTATAAACACTGCGTTGCTTCTCCGCCAATCAAACGCACCGCCTCCCCCCACACAGCCCCAGGCAGCAATCACACGCTCTGAACGGGGGGTCAGGGGTCGGAGGGCGAATGACGTTGCTCGCACATGCGCGGCCGCCGCGAGCGGGTGATAACGCTCGTTTAAAGAGGCCGTGGAACAGGTGTTTACGGTGGGTGTGAGCCCTCACACAGCACAAGTCTCCACGGCGACAGAATGGAGCGTGCACCCGTGGAAACACCAACCACCTCACGTTACGAGCGCACACACACACAGCACCACTTTCACCCGCTCGTCCAAACCACACGAGGCTGCGATGGGTTATTAATGATTTATTATCAGCCGACTGTGATTCACTCTTGGGTCAGTATGGATTGGCAAGGCAGGCCTACACTATCGCCCAAGGGTCTGTACCCGATTGATCTAATTTGATAGGCTCTAAGCGGTTTTGGTTTCTCTAGCCTCAATCCCAATACTCTCTTTCCTCTTACTCACGGTTTCGATGCGTACGGCGCTCCGGTGGTCTCGTCCTCTCCACACACTTCGACGTGTCGCACGGACGTTCGAGTGGCCAAACTGGGGACCATCCCGGGCGCTGACTTCAGGAGCAAGAGAGCCTCTACCTTTCTGCGCCCCCCTTTTATGACTAACCCACATCAAAGGAAGCCGACCCGAGGGTCTTCTCGGCCAATCAGGTCGCTGTGCTTGCCCAGCCGCACTCCCGGTTTCCCTAACAACGGGTCCGCCGCTGACTGCGGCGCCGGCAGCGGTCCACGTGCGCCTTTGCTATGCTAATCAGCCGCGGTTTCCGTAACAAAGGGCTCGCCGCTGGCAGCTGCGCGGCGGCAGTCCCCGAGCACACCTGCTATGCTATAATCAGCCGCCCGCCCTGGCTTCTCCTTAGGTTCGTGGCTGCGGCCCCCCTGCCTGCCTTGCCGATCCGTGTGTGGGGAGGTGCGTTTTAACCGTGATGGATGGATAGCCCCCGCCTTGACCATGTAATCTCAACCCAGGTCATAGCACCGCGGTGCGAATTAGCATCGGGGGAGATCGCCCAATTCCCTGGCCGCAGGAAACCATGAAGATTATCCCTATGAGGGCTTCCGGGTGAAAACCTGTTGGCCAGGTGACCTCCCCTCGGAGCTCTATGGGGGTGAAATGTGTGAGGGTGTGTTTATGTGGGGGGTGGTGAGGGGGAAGTGGGGTCGGCCCCGTCGCTTGGTGGTGGCGAGGTCGTAGATGGGGCGCCCGCCGAGCGGCTTCACGGCGGCGGCATTACACTCCCAAGCGATGCGCTCAGTGATTGGGAGTGAAGTAGCTCGTGACGTGATCATATTCAGAACTGTAATTGGTTCCGATGATCCTGAAAGCGCCATTTGATATCCTTATTGGACAACTACTCGCTCAGATGTGGACAAAGCGGTCAGGGGCGAGTTGCGCAACTTTGAGAGCATCACGGTTGCTCGACTGATTGCTCTGGCGTGGGCCCAGCCTTACAATTGCTCAAAACGTGTCTGTTGCGAATACGTATCGTACACATATTACACACAATGTAAAATGACCGCTATGCGCCAGATCATTACGTGAGTCTGACCAAAAAATCGGTGGCGAACCACAAGTGAACTGCAGTGTCTCATACCTCTACATAGCACGGGAACAGGTCGTTGAAGAGGAGCTTTCCCAAGGCTATCTCTACCACCACACAGCCGAGTGCCCACATGTTCACGTATTGCCTTTAATAACATCACACAGTATCACCACCCACAGCGTCATCAGACACACACAGTGACAAGTATACAAAAGAAAAATATCCCCCATATAGCCTTTAACAGACTGTTGGGGTAAATGCTGTTTGCAAGTACCTATAAAGGCCAGAAAGGCGCATAAAGTGGTGGGTGGTCAACACGGTACCCGGCCACCTTTGTCTCCCTCATGGCAATGTTAATGCATCACATCAGGTATTCATTTAAGGCTGAGTGGAGCTCGCGGAGGCCCATCACCGGTTCCGATAATCGTCACTGGTGTTGAACGTGAGCGGGAATCGAACTGATGGTTTCATAGCACAGCGCAATAACTGCTACACTACCACTCCCCACACACATGCTTGCATAGGCACACACAGCAACAACAGCCCCATTCGTCACCGGCGGTGACATCACCAGGGTGTTTGTGCCAGGCTAGGTGCACTCCGAGGCCACGTAAAGTGCCAAAGGCTCGCTGACAGGTCACAGGACAGAATACATGTTTTTTATTTAACCAGGTAAGGCCCACTGAGCTATTTAGCTATTTTTCAGAAGCGATCTGGCTACAAATGATAGCTCAGTGAAGCTGCTTATCACGTGCAAATGTATCGCAGCCAAATACTCTAAAAGCATGTTTCTAAATTTAGAGGGAAAGACTTGAGGACCCAGAGAAAAATCCATGTGACCACGGGGAGAAAGGCATGCAAACTCCAAATATACAGGCGTCAGGATCAGGATCGTACCCACAGCCCCCTGTATACCAGGGGAGGTAGTTAAAATCTCGCCACCGTGGTGTTGGGTTGGCTGACTACTGAGGGGGCACCTGTGTCCCCCACTCTTCCAACTTGCTGCATTTTAGCGATTCGACACTCTGCTCATTGTCATGAGCGTCGCTCTTCTGCCCTCTGTTGTTGGAGGGTAACTGCCTCCAACTGCCCAATAGCGTTCTTCATGACATTTGCGAGTCTTGAGCAAGTCCACTTAGCTCCGCATCCTTCCCATATTGCAACAGTCCATCTCTTCTCAAGGCCGTACCGCGTCTGTTTAGTCCCCTCTATCCAGCGAAACAGAAACTGGCTGGGCATGCGGGGTGACATGACACAACCAATGCAGCATTGCCCATCGGAGGAGTTCACTGATGGGAATGTACTCTTTGGTTCTTTCGGTAAAGTCACGTATAAAGATAAAATAATAAATTAAATAATAGCATACGACGTTTCGATTGCAACACAAGCAATCATCATCAGGTATAAATGAAATAGCAACAAAAATCTAACCAGAAAACTATAGACAGACATATAAGCAGACAGATATCACCAAGATACATAGAGAGAGAGTAACACAGGCACAGAGAGGGAGATCGTCTCTGTGGCGAGGCCTTAAATAGACAGAGGGGGGCGGGGGCGGAGAAAGGGAGGGGTTAGAGAAAAAATGTACATGTCAATGAGTACGGAATTTTCACACTTAAATTCTAACTTAGCAATCTTTGAAATACGTGATCGACCAGGCTATGCGTTAATTGTGTGTTGACCGACTCTCTGTGTTGTATTACATAACATTTCGATATTTTGCTAGGTTATTTAATTTAGTGTGTTCTTTCTCCCTCTCTCCTAATGTTCAAGCTTGCGTACTTTACCACGCGTCGCCGTACTCATTGACATGTTAATTTTTTCTCTAACCCCTCCCTCTCTCCGCCCCCGCCCCCCTGTCTATTAAAGGCCTCGCCACAGAGACGATCTCCCTCTCTGTGCCTGTGTTACTCTCTCTCTATGTATCTTGGTGTTATCTGTCTGCTTATATGTCTGTCTATAGTTTTCTGGTTAGATTTTTGTTGCTATTTCATTTATACCTGATGATGATTGCTTGTGTTGCAATCGAAACGTCGTATGCTATTATTTAATTTATTATTTTATCTTTATACGTGACTTTACCGAAAGAACCAAAGAGTAATTCCTGCAGTCACGAAAGCTCCAAATTAAGATTGATGGGAATGTGTTCAGATCTTTGAAGGATTTATGTTCTCCTCACACAATTCAGCCTGGTTAAACACAAAATGGATATTTGGTTCTTTCGGTAAAGTCACGTAGGTGTTGCGCCATAACAAGGCGCTGTAAGGAGCTTACCTGCCACCACGCTCACGGCCGACAGGGGGCAGCCGAGACAGAGCGAGGTGGGAGGCCCGTGACCGGAGGTTGACACCCCAGACCCCCCAGGGGCTAGGGGCTGAGGGGGATGAGCTCCCCTCACCCCTTCCTAAGACCCCTTAAGATTTAAGACCCTCTAAGACCTTCCAGAAGGTTCTGGAGGGGGGGTCATGAGGGGAGGGGTAAGCCCAACCTGGGGATAAAAAGCCGATCCTCTGAACGGGTCCAGCAGTGTTCGCCAACTCAAGCTTGAAGACATCTGAAGACCTGAAGACTGGACCAGCACCCGGGAACCCTCAACCGAGGCTCTCGTTAGAGCCGGGTTGTGGCGGACCCGAGGTAGCTCGGACACCCTGGGACCCTCCCCGAGGCTCTGGTCAGAGCCGTGGTGTAGCGGACCAGGGGTGAGCCCCGTACCCTGCCTGGGACGGGTCGGTCCAGTCTTCCCTTAGCCGCCGTGGCAAGGGACCGGTGTGTAGAGTAGCCTGGAGTGTGTAGGACGTGCTAGAAGGGAGTGTGTACCTCCCTTAGGCTATCGGGTTGAAGGGGCCCACTTCAGCAATTGTTTCTTGCTGTGGTTGTCCCACCTGATGACGGGCGCTTGTGTTACAACCGAAACGTCGTGATTTAATTAATTTTATTTTATATCTACGCGACTTTACCGAAAGAACCAAAGAGTATGGATCCCTGCAGTCATGAAAACGTCAAATCTAGATTGACAAAATGGATCATAGGCAGGCCAACCTGAAAATTTTTAACCGGTGCAGATATTCTATGAGAGGGGTCCACATTCCGCAAGCAAAGAAAAGGAAGGGCAAGACTGTTTCCGAAAATACCGTGATCTTTGTGTCGAGTGACAGACCAGGTAGCTTCCACACAGCATTAAGCAGCTGATCAAAATATAATGCCGCTCGACTGATTCGGAGTGAGAGCTCTGCTGCCAATCTGGAGTTGGTCATGAGCACACAGCCCAGGTATGGACACTTCTCTACTCTCTCCACAACTGCACCATCACGGTGGGGAGTTGACTCAGTGGAGTATTGGATTATACAAAATACATGAGCAGGTGCTTAATTTGGTGAGGCTGATAGTAAGGCCTATCTCTTAGTGGCACGCTGCAGGTTTAGCAGCAGAACCTTCAACTCATCAGTGGGCAGCAACCACCAGATCATCACTGTGCATAACATGGTTGACCAGGAGGATCAGCCTCCCATTGTATCTGTACCAGATTAAAATTCCACAGGTACAGCCATAGAAGGCTTCTCGAATTACATGGTCGAACATGATGTAAACAATGCAGGAGCCAGATGCTGTCGCACCCCAAGATGAACAGGGAACGGCTGCGAATGGTGTTGCTCATGAGCGGGAATTGAATTCGGGTCGCCAGGTTCATAGTGCATACATATACTCATGCATGCCGTTGAGGTCACTTACTTTGAGAAGTCTCATGGAAGCTGCAACCAAAGTCTGTTACCCGCACGGTCCCAGCCATGGGGTCCTTGACCAAGATATTGCCCTAGACCAGAGGACGGTAACGAAAATAACAAGATAAAAAAATGTATTCGGTTAAAGAAACTCAATCTTTCAAGAGCCGTAATGCACTGTGTGGTGAATAGGAGATGGTGGTCCTGAATAGATAACGTTACGAAGCAGTCCTTAAAGAGCCACACGCGGCTCCGGAGATGCAGGTTACCGATCCCTGCCCTAGATGAAGAGGGGCAGAAGTCGTTCACGCTCAGAGGTTACGAAAATTTAAATTTCGGGAAGCAGAAGATGACGGATCATTTAAAAGGTGTCCAATGAAGTGAAGGTCTGTCGACTTTAGAAAAGGGAATATTTTTTTTCACTTGCCAGGTGACCTTTGTAGCAACTTGACGTTTGGCCGATAATACTCCGCACACGCTCGCAAAATAGCCTGCGTCGCTCACTTGGCAGTAAACGTTAAAGATCCCACGACGTCACTCGTCACGGTCCAGGTTTGGCCCAAATATAAAAGGTTACACCAGAAATCACTCAATTGGGACAAAGATGAAGATCCCCGGAATGGAACAAGAAGGGCGTGAATGCCAAATGTGCTAAATTATTCGTGTTGATAATAATAAAAATTGTAAATGTTATTGGCGAGATCACCTTCGGGCGAATTGCTGACGAGGGGCATGCGCGCACTGGACGGTTGATGGTCGCAGTCCGGGTCACCTCCCTGCTCAGCTCTCCCAACAGCTGCTTTGGGTGGGGCTGCTCCATACACAGAGACAAAGGGGGCAGGTGAGTGATGGGTGAGTGATGGGTGAGTGGTGAGTGAGGGGTGAGTGAGGGATGGGTGATGCTTGAGTGATTGGCCAGTGCGTGATGGTTACACGAGTCGTGAATGAGAGGTAAGGGGTGAGTTATGTTTTCGTGATTGGTGAGGGGTGAGTGACCGTTGGATGATAGTTGAGGGGTAGTTGATGGTTGAGTGGTGGGCGAGTGGCGAGAGATTGATAAATGATGATTAAGTGAGTGGTGAGTGATGGGTGAGTGAGGGCAGTTGATGGTTGGATAATGGGCGAGTGAGGGGTGAGTGATTCGTGAGTTCCTCCAGCTCCTCCGTCTCCTGCTCCACCATCGCCATCTGTCTCATTCACCACCTCCAGCTCCTCCTATACCATCTCAAGCTCCTCTACCACCTCCAGCTCCTCCATCTCTGATTATCCACCGTCTCCTCCACCACCACCTCAAGTATCCTCCATCCCCTCCCATTCCTCCTTCTCCATGTCCCCATCCTCCCACTTCTCCATCATTTGTCACTCTTCAGCTGTCTCCCCCTCTTCGGCTGTCTGCCACTCTTCCTCCGTATCGCTGCCCGCCCCCTAGAAGAGACTCAAGCTCGAGACCAGGAAGAGGAGCTGGGACAGAGCGAGCGAGGGAGCCACGCAGGCCAGCGTGGGGGTGTTCAACATGGGGCTCACGCCTGGGGGGTGCTCGTGCCGCTTCTGCTCACCAATGGCTTCAGCGTGGAGGCGCCGTTGGGCCGCACGCGCGGCGAGGCCGAGCAGCTGGCGGCCAAGGTGTGCGTCCCCTTCTCCAGCAGCAGCTGCATGGGCGGCGTGCCGCTCCACCAGCTCGGGGACCTCATGCGCATCTTCAACCCGCCCGAGCTCAGCTGTCGGATCGCGGTCAAGGCCCTGGGATCAGCTCCCACTCGAGAGTGGTCCTCCCCTGGCTGCTGTTTGTGCTGCGACTGTTTAGGACCGGTAGAGCGGACTGCTTCTGGTCTCCCACCCAGTAACTCTGCTGTCTCTTTACCCCATTGTCACCCAACCCAGCAAACTCACCGACACTGTTACCTCATCCATCAGACACAAACCCCCATACTTTCTCAAACAATGGCATCTCTAATCTTATGTTAATTCTGTACCTGCAGTCTTCCACAATTCATGATATTTGTTTCATAGGTATCCACCTGTTACTCGTAGCTTAAACATTAATCACAGACATGCAAACATATCTACATGCTAGTAACGCCATTTAGCACAGCACTCTAGTATAAAATACATTAAAAAACAATACATGTTTATATTGTTGATTAGTTTGCGTGTTGAAACCAATCCTGGTCGCAGTAGTGCCTCACCTTCCCCATTACATTTCCACTATTGTAGAAATCTACTTTAATTTGTCCACAGTATAAAAATGGCTTCAAAGAAGATCCTAATAATTATAGACCAATATTTCTTTTTTAACAGTTACTAAAATACTCTTTGGTTCTTTCGGTAAAGTCACGTAGGTATAAAAAATAAAAAAAATATATATCACGACGTTTCGATCGCAACACAAGCGGTCGTCCTCAGGCGGAAAAAAATTATCCAGCAGTGGAACTGCTGAACTAGGCTGAACCAGGTTCAGCAGTTCCGAGGCACACGACCGCTTGTGTTGTTCTGAGGACGACTGCTTGTGTTGCGATCGACACGTCGTGATATATATTTTTCCTTTTTCTATCTACGTGACTTTACCGAAAGAACCAGAGTATGGATTCCTGCAGTCACGAAAGCTTCAAATCAAGTTACTAAAATATTCGAAAAACATACATCCCAAATAAACTGCTGCCGAAAAGCTCACAATCTCATGCACAGCAGAGTCTGGTTTTCAAGAGGATTACAGCACCACCACAGCTATGGATGTTTTAAATGTTCTCATCAGTAAATTGGATAAAATGTCACTACTGCTGTGCAATATTCATTACCTTTTCAAAAGCCAGTTGAAAATTATATTCCACCCACAATTCTTGGTCAATTACGGTTTTCAGATTTAACAATAAAATTATTTAAGTTACCTCTCAGACTTAAATAAGTGTAATGCGAGTGTAAATGGGGTTCCTGCTGGGCTCTGGCCCAATCACACAGCCCGGTCTGGGGGGCTTGTGGGAGGGGCCGCCGTTCACCTCGGCTCCAATGGGAAGCGAGGTGAATGGGGGCGGAGCCAGCTGGGCAGTACGGGAAGGCCGGATCTGACGATCCGGAAGGGGAGGAGTCAGGGTCACGTGGGGGAGAGGATGTAGGTGAGAGCCCGGAAGAGATCGGGGGAGTTGGGGAGTAAAGAGGCTGAGCCACGTCGGGTGGTGAGAGGAGATCCGCGCCATCGGCCACGTGGCCGAAGGACCTTCAGCACGCCGTCGGCCAGCGGTGTGTGGAGTGCGGGAGTGGAGGATCTAATGGAGGAGCGTGCGCGGCACGCGAGAGGAGATGCTGGTCCCTTGTCAGGACCAGTCCCTTGTCAGGACCAGCAGGACCAGTGAGGAAGAGTGGAGGAGCTGACGAGGGAGCGCATGCGGGGCGCGCGCGAGACGACGCTGGTCCACGGAGGGGACCAGCGGAGTGCGGAGAAAGAACCTAAATAAAAGGGGGTCAAATACTTATTTCCCTCATTAAAATGCAAATCAATTTATAACATTTTTGACATGCGTTTTTCTGGATTTTTTTTGTTATTATAAATGTCATACAACGATCACTATTTGTAGGACATATAAACGTCGTGTACCGAGTGTGGATACAGGCCCATGGCGAGGACACGCTGTGAACAGCGGCAGTGAGAGCTCGCCTTGACGAATGCCTCAAACACGTCCAGCACCGCCACGCAAAGTCCCCCTTCCACCGCAGACTGATACCGCTGGCGAGCCTGCAAGCGCACAATGGGGGCATGGTGGCAGGGTAGGTGGATCGAACAGAGAGAATCTTGTTTCAGTGTGTGGAGTAGGTTGCTGACCTATCTGTAGAGGGTGTGTTTGTGTCATCGCCTCTCACAGATGGGGTTTCTCTGGGCACTCAGGTTTACTACCACATGCACATGAATAAGCATTAATAAACTGGACGAACAAGTGAAGAAAAATCCTGAACCACCCATCATCATCACCACCCATCATCATCACCACCCATCATCATCACCACCCACCCATCATCAACACTTCTCATCATCACCATGATCACCACCAAAATCCACCCATCATCACTATCACTAACTCACTCTCTCTCTCATTCACTCTGCCACATTCTCACTGTCACGCACTGTCACACACTCACTCTCACGCATTGTTACACTCTCAAGCACTCTGTCAAACTCTCACTAATCCTTAACATAGTGTGTGTTCACATTCAGTTCAGGTTATCGCTGTGAATTTTTCATAATTGTCTCCACCGTGGTGTTAACATAGTCTGGCACACGTAATACTGAAAATAATACGTATGACATCGCATGTGTTCTGGCATGTGTGCTGTGTAGCTCTTCCAAGTGTTTTCGGACTGTACCTCGTGTGTATTGAAAAAAATATCAGTTCCTGAAGAAGCTCCCAGTATTCTTAGGTTTTTTCGGTAAAGTCACGTAGGTAAAAAACATTAAAAAGTAAAATAAAATAAAAATCACGACGTTTCGGAGGCAACACAAGCTTCCGTCTTCAGGTGGTACCGTCACAGCCACGACAGCTGTATCAAGTAAATGAGAGATTGCAGGAGCTACCACTCCGTTTATATAATGGTTGGAGAAGGTGGTGGGGCAAGGGCCGCATACTTTTTATTAATATGGTAAGGTGAAGCTTAAGACTAAGAATAGACTGCATAACAAAGGCTGAGCCTTTGTTATGGAGAGGTGCAGTTTGTGACTCAACCTGTGACAGGGAAACCACCACTAAACATGGTAAAACTGTAATATTTGTCTGTCAAATAAGATTGGCAAATAAGTGTAGTTAAATCTTTTTTGCATGGTTAATCACATCTTTCCAATGATTACTCAGTTTGTAACCGTCATCACGGTTGAAATTATGTCTGTGTTTGTATATTTGTATGGCTTCGTGTACAAACCTTTGATGGTAGCCATGAGGTTTGCAGAGAACCTTGGTCTCGGAAAAGACAATTTCATGAGAGCCCACCGAGTTGTAGCAACTCGGTGGGCTCTCATGAAATTGTCATAATTTCAACTGTGATGACAGGTTACAAACTGAGTAATCATTGGAAAGATGTGATTAACCATGCAAAAAAGATTTAACTACACTTATTTGCCAATCTTATTTGACAGACAACTATTACAGTTTTACCATGTTTAGTGGTGTGCTACGGGTGAAGGGGCCGCTACCCCTTCAAGAGCTGTGTTATTCCCCCGGTGTGTAAATAAATAAGTGTGCCTCCGACTACGTCGTCTACGTCTCCTTGAACTCACTACACATCATCATAACCGCCCATCATCATCACCACCCATCATCATCAGGAGCACCCATCATCATCACCACCCATCATCACGACCACCACCCAATATCACCACCACCCATCATTATCACCACTCATCAACACCACCCATTATCATCGCCACCTACCACCCAACATCACCACCACCCATCATTATCACCACTCATCAACACCACCCATTATCATCGCCACCAACCACCCAACATCACCAACACCCATCATTATCACCATACATCAGTATCACCATCCATTAACATCATTATCAACCATCATCACCCTCATCACCAATCATCACCTATAACAACCACCACCCATCATCACCACCACCCATCACGCATCATCACTACCCGACATCACCACCACCCATCATCAACACCATCCATTAATAATCATCGTCATCACCACCCATCACATCACCCATTATCATCGTCATCACCACCCATCACATCACCCATTATCATCGTCATCACCAACCATTATTATCACCCTATATAAACTAACAGACACACACAGCTACACACATAGAAACGTAAGCTGACACAAACACACGTAACAAGACGCAAAAATATACCTCTTTAAAGACTGATCAACAATAAAATAAACCCATATTAAACGTGCCAAGCTAGGTGCGCACAGACAAATCCATTGCACAATAATTGACATGTAACTCAAATTACACTGACTACTACCACCTCAGTCACCTAAACATAACTACTTAGATTAATAATAACACCTTGAATTGTAAAGTAAATACACCAATGAGATGTTCATACGCTTCAAATTCAATGCATGAAACACAAGTTAATAATTCCAAACTAGATTCGAAGCTTTAGTGACTGCAGGAATTATTCTTTGCTTCTTTCGGTAAAGTCACGGAGAAAGGAATTAAATAATAACAGAATAGGACGTTTCGATTGCAAAAAAACATCATCAGGTACAAATCAATGAGAAAACAAACATAGTAAACTTGGAAATATAATGCAATACAACACAGAGTCGGCCAACACAACAGTCAACACCTCACCTGGTTAATTACGTCCCTCCAAAGATTGCTAAATTTGAGAGACAAAACATCTCTCTGCTTGTGTCTGCCTGTGTCTCTATGTTATGTCTCTCTCTCTGCTTGTGTCTGCCTGTGTGTCTATGTTATGTCTCTCTCTGCTTGTGTCTGCCTGTGTGTCTATGTTATGTCTCTCTCTTTGCTTGTGTCTGCCTGTGTGTCTATGTTACGTCTCTCTCTCTGCTTGTGTCTGCCTGTGTCTATGTTATGTCTCTCTCTCTGCTTGTGTCTGCCTGTATGTCTATGTTATGTCTCTCTCTCTTTGCTTGTGTCTGCCTGTGTGTCTATGTTACGGCTCTCTCTCTGCTTGTGTCTGCCTGTGTGTCTATGTTACGTCTCTCTCTCTGCTTGTGTCTGCCTGTGTGTCTATGTTATGTCTCTCTCTCTGTTTGTGTCTGCCTGTGTGTCTATGTTATGTCTCTCTCTATCTGCTTGTGTCTGCCTGTGTGTCTATGTTATGTCTCTCTCTCTGCTTGTGTCTGCCTGTGTCTATGTTATGTCTCTCTCTCTGCTTGTGTCTGCCTGTGTCTATGTTATGTCTCTCTCTCTGCTTGTGTCTGCCTGTGTGTCTATGTTATGTCTCTCTCTCTGCTTGTGTCTGCCTGTGTGTCTATGTTATGTCTCTCTCTGCTTGTGTCTGCCTGTGTGTCTATGTTATGTCTCTCTCTGCTTGTGTCTGCCTGTGTGTCTATGTTATGTCTCTCTCTCTGCTTGTGTCTGCCTGTGTGTCAATGTTATGTCTCTCTCTCTGCTTGTGTCTGCCTGTGTGTCTATGTTATGTCTCTCTCTTTGCTTGTGTCTGCCTGTGTGTCTATGTTATGTCTCTCTCTCTGCTTGTGTCTGCCTGTATGTCTATGTTATGTCTCTCTCTCTGCTTGTGTCTGCCTGTGTGTCTATGTTATGTCTCTCTCTCTGCTTGTGTCTGCCTGTGTGTCTATGTTATGTCTCTCTCTCTGCTTGTGTCTGCCTGTGTGTCTATGTTATGTCTCTCTCTCTCTGCTTGTGTCTGCCTGTGTGTCTATGTTATGTCTCTCTCTCTCTGCTTGTGTCTGCCTGTGTGTCTATGTTGTCTCTCTCTCTGCGTGTCTGCCTGTGTGTCTATGTTATGTCTCTCTCTCTGCTTGTGTCTGCCTGTGTGTCTATGTTGTCTCTCTCTCTGCTTGTGTCTGCCTGTGTGTCTATGTTATGTCTCTCTCTCTCTGCTTGTGTCTGCCTGTGTGTCTATGTTATGTCTCTCTCTGCTTGTGTCTGCCTGTGTCTATGTTATGTCTCTCTCTCTGCTTGTGTCTGCCTGTGTGTCTATGTTATGTCTCTCTCTCTCTGCTTGTGTCTGCCTGTGTGTCTATGTTATGTCTCTCTCTGCTTGTGTCTGCCTGTGTGTCTATGTTATGTCTCTGTCTCTCTGCTTGTGTCTGCCTGTGTGTCTATGTTATGTCTCTCTCTCTGCTTGTGTCTGCCTGTGTGTCTATGTTATGTCTCTCTCTCTGCTTGTGTCTGCCTGTGTGTCTATGTTATGTCTCTCTCTCTGCTTGTGTCTGCCTGTGTGTCTATGTTATGTCTCTCTCTCTGCTTGTGTCTGCCTGTGTGTCTATGTTATGTCTCTCTCTCTGCTTGTGTCTGCCTGTGTGTCTATGTTATGTCTCTCTCTCTGCTTGTGTCTGCCTGTGTGTCTATGTTATGTCTCTCTCTGCTTGTGTCTGCCTGTGTGTCTATGTTATGTCTCTCTCTCTGCTTGTGTCTGCCTGTGTGTCTATGTTGTCTCTCTCTCTGCTTGTGTCTGCCTGTGTGTCTATGTTATGTCTCTCTCGGCTTGTGTCTGCCTGTGTGTCTATGTTATGTCTCTCTCTGCTTGTGTCTGCCTGTGTGTCTACGTTATGTCTCTCTCTCTGCTTGTGTCTGCCTGTGTGTCTATGTTATGTCTCTCTCTCTGCTTGTGTCTGCCTGTATGTCTATGTTATGTCTCTCTCTCTTTGCTTGTGTCTGCCTGTGTGTCTATGTTACGTCTCTCTCTCTGCTTGTGTCTGCCTGTGTGTCTATGTTACGTCTCTCTCTCTGCTTGTGTCTGCCTGTGTCTATGTTATGTCTCTCTCTCTGCTTGTGTCTGCCTGTGTGTCTATGTTATGTCTCTCTCTCTGCTTGTGTCTGCCTGTGTGTCTATGTTATGTCTCTCTCTCTGCTTGTGTCTGCCTGTGTGTCTATGTTATGTCTCTCTCTCTGCTTGTGTCTGCCTGTGTGTCTATGTTATGTCTCTCTCTGCTTGTGTCTGCCTGTGTGTCTATGTTATGTCTCTCTCTGCTTGTGTCTGCCTGTGTGTCTATGTTATGTCTCTCTCTCTGCTTGTGTCTGCCTGTGTGTCAATGTTATGTCTCTCTCTCTGCTCGTGTCTACCTGTGTCTATGTTATGTCTCTCTCTCTGTGTCTGCCTGTGTGTCTATGTTATGTCTCTCTCTCTGCTTGTGTCTGCCTGTGTGTCTATGTTATGTCTCTCTCTCTGTGTCTGCCTGTGTCTCTATGTTATGTCTCTCTCTCAAATGTATCAATCTTTGGAGGAACGAACATGAAGCCTGCGGTCTAGGTGTATACCAGGCCTGACAGCCAGGCCTCTCTAAAGTCCTCGCCGCTGGAACGCGGACATCACAGACGGCACAACGCGAGGGGGAATGTTACATTTGTTGCGCAAAATTTAAACACGCCGTACACACACACACACGCCGTACACACACACACACACGCCGTGTACACACACACACACACGCCGTACACACACACACGCCGTACACACACACACGCCGTACACACACACACACACACGCCGTACACACACACACACACGCCGTACACACACACACACACGCCGTACACACACACACACACGCCGTACACACACACACACACGCCGTACACACACACACACACACGCCGTACACACACACACACACACGCCGTACACACACACACGCCGTACACACACACACACCGTACACACACACGCACACCGTACACACACACACACACGCCGTACACACACACACACACGCCGTACACACACACGCCGTACACACACACACACACACCGTACACACACACACACACACGCCGTACACACACACACACACACGCCGTACACACACACGCACACCGTACACACACACACACACGCCGTACACACACACACACACGCCGTACACACACACACACACGCCGTACACACACACACACACACGCCGTACACACACACACACACACCGTACACACACACGCACACCGTACACACACACACACACACCGTACACACACACACACACACGCCGTACACACACACACACACACGCCGTACACACACACGCACACCGTACACACACACACGCCGTACACACACACACACACACGCCGTACACACACACACACGCACACCGTACACACACACACACACCGTACACACACACACACACCGTACACACACACACACACGCCGTACACACACACACACACGCCGTACACACACACACAGACACCGTACACACACACACACACACCGTACACACACACACGCCGTACACACACACACGCCGTACACACCACACGCCGTACACACACACACACTCCGTACACACACACACACGCCGTACACACACACACACGCCGTACACACACACACACACCGTACACACACACACACACGCCCCCGTACACACACACACACCGTACACACACACGCCGTACACACACACGCCGTACACACACACACGCCGTACACACACACACACCGTACACACACACACCGCCGTACACACCACACACGCCGTACACACACACACACGCCGTACCACACACACACACGCCGTACACACACACCACGCCGTACACACACACACGCCGTACACACACACACACACGCCGTACACACACACACACACGCCGTACACACACACACCGCCGTACACACACACACACACGCCGTACACACACACACACACGCCGTACACACACACACACACGCCGTACACACACACACACGCCGTACACCACACACACCAACACCACACGCCGTACACACAACCCACACACGCCGTACACACACCACACCACGCCGTACACACACACAACGCCGTACACACACACACACACGCCGTAAACACACACACGACCGTACACCACACACACACCGTACACACACACGCACACCGTACACACACACACACACGCCGTACACACACACACACACGCCGTACACAACACACACACCCGTACACACAACACACACACGCCGTACACACACACACACCACGCCGTACCCACACACACGCACACGTACACACACACACGCCGTACACACACACACACACGCCGTAACACACACACACACACGCCGTACACACACACACACACACCGTACACACACACGCACACCGTACACACACACACACACACGTACACACACACACACACACGCCGTACACACACACACACGCCGTACACACACAGCCACACCGTACACACACACACGCCGTACACACACACCACACACACGCCGTACACACAACACACACACCGTACACACACACGCACACCGTACACACACACACACACCGTACACACACCGTACACACCACACACGCGTACACACACACACACACGCCGTACACAACACACCAGACACCGTACACACACCCACACACACACCGTACACACACACACGCCGTACACACACACACGCCGTACACACACACAACGCCGTACACACACACCCCACGCCGTACACACACACACACGCCGTACACACACACACACGCCGTACACACACACACACGCCGTACACACACACACCGTACACACACACACACACACGCCGTACACACACACACGCCGTACACACCACACACACCGTACACACACAGCCGTACACACACACACACGCCGTACACACACACACGCCGTACACACACACACACCGTACACACACACACACGCCGTACACACACACACGCCGTTACACACACACACACGCCGTACACACACACACACGCCGTACACACAACACACGCCCGTACACCACACACACGCCGTACACACACACCACACCACACGCCGTACACACACACACACGCCGTACACACACACCACACACACCGTACACACCACACACACACGCCGTACACACACACACGCCGTACACACACACACACGCCGTACACACACACACGCCGTACACACACACACACAGCCGTACACACACACACACGCCGTACACACACACACACCGTACACACACACGCCGTACACACACACCACGCGCCGTACACACACACACGCCGTACACACACACACCACGCCGTACACACACACACGCCGTACACACACACACGCCGTACACACACACACACGCCGTACACACACACACGCCGTACACACACACACACCGTACACACACACACACGCCGTACACACACACACGCCGTACACCCACACAACACGCCCGTACCACACACACACGCCGTACACACACACACACGCCGTAACACACACACACACCGTACACACACACACACACACCGTACACACACACACACACACCGTACACACACACACCCCGTACACACACACACACGCCGTAACACACCACACGCCGTCCACACACACACGCCGTACACACACACACACACACCGTACACACACACACACCGTACACACACACCGTACACACACACACACGCCGTACACACACACACCGTACACACACACACACCGTACACACACACACACACACCGTACACACACACACACACGCCGTACACACACACACACGCCGTACACACACACACACACACGCCGTTACACACACACACACCGTACACACACACACACCGTACACACACACACACACACCGTACACACACCACAACACACCGTACACACACACACACGCCGTACACACACACACACACACCGTACACACACACACACACGCCGTACACACACACACACACGCCGTACACACACACACCCCCGACACACACACACGCCGTACACACACACACGCCGTACACACACACACGCCGTACACACACACACGCCGTACACACACACACGCCGTACACACACACACACCCGTACACACACACACACGCCGTACACACACACACACGCCGTACACACACACACACGCCGTACACACACAACACACGCCGTACACACACACACACGCCGTACACACACACACACGCCGTACACACACACACACACGCCGTACACACACACACACACGCCGTACACACACACACCGTACACACACACACACACACCGTACACACACACACACGCCGTACACACACACACACGCCGTACACACACACACACCGTACACACACACACACACGCCGTACACACACACACACGCCGTACACACACACACACACCGTACACACACACACACCGTACACACACACACACCGTACACACACACACGCCGTACACACACACACACACACGCGCCGTACACACACACACACACGCCGTACACACACACACACCGTACACACACACACACGCCGTACACACACACACACGTCGTACACACACACACACGTCGTACACACACACACACACACCCCGTACACACACACACACCGTACACACACACACACACACGCCGTACACACACACACACCGTACACACACACAGCTACACGCCGTACACACACACACACGCCGTACACACACACACATGCCGTACACACACACACACGCCGTACACACACACACACACACGCCGTACACACACACACACACACGCCGTACACACACACACACGCCGTACACACACACACACGCCGTACACACACACACACGCCGTACACACACACACGCCGTACACACACACACACACGCCGTACACACACACACACGCCGTACACACACACACACACGCCGTACACACACACACACACGCCGTACACACACACACACACGCCGTACACACACACACACACGCCACACTTCCTCTAGAGAACACAAACGGCACACACTCTGCCACACTCTCACTAACTCTCTCTCGCTATCGCTTTGCCACACTCGTACTCACTCAAGCTCACTCTTCAGAACAGAACAATCTCCATAAATACGCTCTCTCCCACTCTCTTACACTCACCCACGCTTTGTAGAACGGGAAGACAATGCACAATCTACACACTCACCCACTCACTCAATCACTCACTCACCCAATCACTCACCCACTCACTCACTCACTCAATCACTCACCCACTCACCCAATCACTCACCCACTCACCCAATCACTCACCCACTCACCCAATCACTCACCCACTCACTCAATCACTCACTCACTCAATCACTCACCCACTCACCCAATCACTCACCCACTCACCCAATCACTCACCCACTCACCCAATCACTCACCTACTCACTCACCTCACCCACCAACGCTGTGTAGACCACGATCGGCGTCTGGATTCGAATTCAGGCCACTGCTGTTTCCGGTCACGCCCGCCAACACCACCGCACCACGTGGGCAGCCAGCCAGCCAGCGCATGAGGGAGGGGCCTCGCGGTAGTGACGTCACGTCGGTTCTGTCATAGCCACGTCTCCGCTCACCGTCGAGAGGAATGCGAACGAGGCAGCAGCAGCAGCAGCAGACACCTTTTGATAGCGAATCTTCAACGAGGTGAGCGTCCCTGTTGACGATGTGTGTTGCTTATTTTTTTGTACATTTTGAGCACAAACTAAAGGTTCATCTTTATCTTGGTATGTTGGTATTTTGATTTTCTGCAGCCAAATTAGGACGATTAGATAGGTTACTTGGCATGCCCTGATATGTTGCTGTTACTGTCAGTGTTTAGACCCCAATAGAGTCAAGATTTAAAACGTTCATAACTAATATGTTTAAATCTCATAGAGTATGATTAAAATGTCTTCAATTAATGTGTTCTGATTGCAGGCACAAATGTGCCCTAAATTATATTAATGGAATGCTATTCAACATTGGTGAGGAGTCTGCCTTTAAGTTGAGACCCGAGCTGCTGCCAAAGTTGTCTCCAATCTGATGTCACAGCTACATGGTTGGTACCTCTGACATGAACTGTGTCACTGATACTGGCATAATTTGTCTACATGGATGGCTGTGTTTCTGCTCGCAGGTAAAAGCAACCTGATATTAATTAGCATCGTGGTTGCTAAAACTTGCCCAACTTTTGATGAAACTGAAATCCATCTTTGTCGTAGTGAGCCTACTCATCATCGCCTCGGACAGGTGAGCCTGAGAGGGGTGGTTTAAGGATTTTATGGGTGTTCATGGGTTCAGTTTCTGAGGGTTTCAAATATGTGGGAGTCCCTCTAAGTACATGAGTTTGAGGGCTTGTGGTATTGGTTTCCAGTTATGGTTGGAAGTTATAACAGATGATAAAAAAAATCCATATGTAACCCAAAAGCAAACTCTAATGATTTGGAAATTGTGTCGGGGATCCTAACTCCAAAATTTGTCATAATGCAGATACTCCGTATATTGTCATTGTATTCAGCTGATCATTGATGCAAGACATGTTGGCATAGAAAAGGCATGAAAATAAGTCACAGTTAATATTACTCATTTCTGCTTTGTAGTGTATGATCGTGTGCTTGACTTTATTTCAGAGGATCTCACCGTTATTTCTATATTATGGTACACTTTACAGGTGTAGAGGTGTAATTGCGCATGGCTACGAATGTTGAGGTGTGATTATGCATGGCCACGGATGGCCAACAAACACAAGGGGCGGGGTTACGGCCGTACACAAGGGTGGCGCTCGCACCGACGTCCGAATGTGCATCCCCCACGGGCCCCCCCTCGGGGGGAGTCCTATAAAAGGTGATGAGCTCGAGGGCTCGAGGTCGGGACTCAGCTTTAACCAGAGAAGACGGAAGACCTGCTAGAATAGGCCCCAGAGCTCCCCTGGCTCGCTGTCCTTATAAGGGCCGACCAGGGCAAGCCGGTGGCGTGGCCCCGAGAGCCCAGACTAAGCTGGTCTGGTGACTCAGGGTGCCGGGATCCCAGCTTAACCAGGCTGGGACAGATAGCCTCCCCTAGCCCCGTAGTGGAGGAATTGGTATAGGCTAGAGGGCTTAGCTGTCGTGAATCCCTGTAGCCAAGTGACCTGTAATTACTGTGTTGTTGTAATAAACAAGTGTGCCTCCGATCCTGTCGTCAAGCCTCCCATATACTTACTACACAGGAAGTAGTTACTTTAAATTAATATGTCGTCTGAAGAATACATTTATACATTTTCACCACAAACAAAAGCTCCATTCTTTTGATTAGATGGTAATCGGATTTTTTCAACCAAATTAGGACTATTAAATAGATTAATTGGCATTCCTTGATATATCCCTTTTTCTGTCATTGTTTAGACTCTAATCGAGTCAGCATTTAAAAGTTAATAACAAGCCTGTTTAAATGTCATAGCATATGAATAACATGTCTACAATCATTGTGTTCTGATTGCTGGCACAATTGTGCTCTAGATTATATTAATTGAATGTTATTTAACATTGGGGAGGAGTCTGCCTTTCAGTTCAGGCCCGAGCTGCTGCCATAGTTGTCTCTAATCTGTCATGTCACAGCCACATGGGTGGTATCTCTGACATCAAGTGACATACGTCATGCTCTGGTTATAACAAATAATTAACGTTTGGTCATATGACCCTAAGGACCTACAAGGCATAGGGGGGCTGTTGAAGCAGTCGATGCATAAAAATGGGCTGTACATGAACATGCATGTCTGGATTAGTGGTCAAATATCATGGTTAAGTCTGGCGATTATGTTTAATGCAATAGGCAGTTGGAATATATATGTTCGCGTGGGTGGATGAAAGAGTGATCAGATGCATACGTGTGAGTGGGTAAACAAGTGAGTGAGTGGGCCTGTAAAGCAACAGGCACGAAAGTGAGTAGATGGTACAGTGAGTGGTCAAATATGTAATAATTGAGAGGATGAGTGATTAAAAAGGTTGACAAATCTGAGCATTGTTCCAACCTCTCCAGGCCCTCCGACATCAAACAGAAACTTCTCCTTTCCAACAAGATGGACAGACAATTCAAGTGGGCTGAGATCTTGGAGGAGTATGAGGGTAAGTCCCAGATACCTGCATCACGTGGCTTATATGCAGATGAGGAGGCTCCCTCGTCAGTTACTTTTAATAGTCATGGATTGGTAGTGCTGATCTTAAAGGTGCATTGAAAAATGTTGACACTGATGCTCCTGCTGTTGTGGAGTGACTCATGCAGCCAGCTATGGCTGCAGAGTTTGGTAGTACATGTTGTTTACGTCGTTTATTGTGAAAATTCGGTCACAGTTCATATGATCACTGTTTCATTGCTTTTATGGCTTTATTTTTGTGCTTTTTGAAAAGTTTTTCGGTTTGGCCATGTTTGTTTGTTGTAGTACAGAGTTAAACCGATGGCCTTAATCTAAGTTGTCTTGTGGTTATTGTTTGTTTGACTTGCATCCCACTGGGATTTTTGCACAGTGTTGGTGTACGGTGCTTTTTCTGCAATATTTTGCTGTCTTTTCTTGGATTTTCTGTTTGCACATAGTCACTTTAAGATGTTATCTTGTTCATGTTTTTGTGTTTTTGTTTGTTGCGGTTGCACCCGATTCAAGAACCGAATGGCTCACAGGGCTATACCTAATAAATGAAACTTGAGTGTGGCAGAGAGCGTGGGTTTAGATCTGAGTTTCAGCCATCATTGTTTAAACTGGGGTCTCAATACTCTTTGGTTCTTTCGGTAAAGTCACGTAGTTAGAAATACATGAAAATTAAACAAATCACGGCGTTTTGATTGCAACACAAGCAATCGTCATCAGATGTGAAAACCACAGCAAGAATTGTTTTTTTTTGCTGAAGTGGGAGAGAGCTGCCGTGGCAAGAGGTTTCTAGGTAACAAGGGGGGAGGGGCAAGGGGAGAGAGAGAAAGGGGGGGGGTCGAAGGAGGGGAGCGCTGCGTGAGCGCTTCGGAGAGGGCACGTGAGGCTGGGGAGGGGGGGAAGTGGGCGGGGCTGGAAGTGGGAGGCCGAGAAAGCTGGAGATGCAGGGGGAAATGAACTCTGAAAAATAGACTAGTACCCGGCAGATATGATAGACACAACCATAAAGCAGTTACGGTTTTACCTGGTTAATAACATCCTTCCAATGATTGCTCAATTTGTATCCATCTTCTCGGTTGAAGTTATGTCTGTTTATATATCTGGATGGCTTCATGAACAAACCTTTGATATCGATTTAAAGCTTTCGTGACTGCAGGGATTCATCTTAATACGTAGGCTTTCGCAACCAATATTATTCATAATCACCGTTTTTGGGTTTAGATCGCGTTATTTATGAATGTGTCGTAACCCTCCACCACCCGACACGGCCAATCAGTAAAAAAGTGTCACGTTGACAAAAGACAAATAGTTCACTGCTTTAGCCCACCGGTGTGTTGAAGCGTGAAACCACAACATTTACAATTTGAGTACGACGTATCGCTGGTAATTGCATCCAGCATCATCCGGGAATTCGCTGGTAATTGCATCCAGCATCATCGGGCAATTCGCCAGCGAAACGTCGTACTCAAATTGTAAATGTTGTGGTTTCACGCTTCAACACACCGGTGGGCTAAAGCAGTGAACTATTTGTCTTTTGTCAACGTGACACTTTTTTACTAATTGGCCGTGTCGGGTGGTGGAGGGTTACGACACATTTATAAATAACGCGATCTAAACCCAAAAACGGTGATTGAGGGATTCATCTTCTTGGTTCTTTCGGTAAAGTCACGTAGAAGGGAAGTAATACTGATAGGAACGAAGTGGACCAGCCACCAATAGATTATTTCGTCCGTCCGTCCGTTCGTCCGTGTAGCAACATCGCCCCCTACTGCAAACACTTGGCATGACCCTACAAAAACCTTTAGACTCAATGACCCTTTCCTGGCTAAACAAGTGTAACATTCCCTTATAATTCCCTGAGATAGCTTTTAATTAAAACTTTGAAATTAAATAAAAAACTCACAGCGCCCTAGAGCCTACAGCTAGGCCTAAAGCCTAGAACTAGGCCTGAAACTCTCCCTTCGTATCGTACCCCCGCGTGTGTGAAAGGGAGTTAATGTTTAACAACGTTACATTCCCTCATGTTTTTAAATAGAAACATTTAAATTTAAAGCTTTTACATAAATAATTAAAACATTTCAATTAAAATTAACTCACAGCGCCCTAAAGCATACAGCTAGGTCTAAAGCCTAGAACTAGGCTCCAATCTCTCCCTTCGTATCGTCCGATTAGGTGTAGCAACATCGCCCCCTACTGCAAACACTTGGCAGGACCCTACAAAAACCTTTTGACTCAGTGGGGCTTTCCTGGCTAAACAAGTGTAATAATACATTATGTTTATATTCTTTGGTTATTCGTTCCTACCAGCCCACCCCGCAGGGTCCTGTTAAAATAATTAAAATAAAACATATTAAATAATTCTCACGACGTTTCGGCCACAACGCAAGCAGCCGTCCTCAGGTGAAAACCAGGTCTGTCGAGGCGACAGCGTCTGAATGAAACAGCACACGTGCTTGGAGCATATATATAAGCTGGGTTGGAAGGGGGGAAAGGGCGCCTTGACAAAATAATTTGCATATCAAGAGGAATTTAGCATATTTATGGGAAATGCAGGTATGTGATTAGTACCACTTATGCCCGTGCATTATGCAGGATTAGCAGCATCAAAGGGAGGGGATATGGGAAATGCAGGTATGTGATTAGTACTATTTATGCCCGTGCACGGGCATAAGTAGTCAAGGCGCCCTTTCCCCCCCTTCCAACCCAGCTTATATATATGCTCCAAGCACGTGTGCTGTTTCATTCAGACGCTGTCGCCTCGACAGACCTGGTTTTCACCTGCTGCTTGCGTTGTGGCCGAAACTTCGTGAGAATTATTTTATTATGTTTTATTTTTATTATTTTATTACTTCCCTTCTACGTGACTTTACCGAAAGAACCAAGAAGATAAACCTTTGATACTAGATTTGAAGCTTTCGTGACTGCAAGGATTCATACTCTTAGGTTTTTTTTGGTAAAGTCACGTAGGTAAAAATAAATAATAAAACAATAAAAATAATAATAGAAATAAAATCATAAATCACGACGTTTCGGAGGCAACACAAGTCTCCGTCATCAGGTGGGACCGTCACAGCTAAATTTACTGTATCAAGTGAGGAAAAATCCAAGAGACAAGCCCTTAAATACAAGTTAAGGGTGGGGGGGAGGGGATAATCTGAATGTGGTTACCGGGGAGTGGCGGGAAGTGGCGGGGAGTGGCGGGGGATGGCGGGGCTAAAAGGGAACAAAGGAGCACATCGGCTCAGGGTTGTGGCCGGTGTTAACTGATAGTAAGCATAAAAGTACTGGTAAACGCTGGGGATGCCAACACTCGGTAAAGTAGAATATTACCTGTCAAATAAGATGGTACAAATATGGGTACTTAAACCTTTTTTTTTCATGGTTAATAACATCTTTCCAACGATTACTCAGTTTGTACCCATAATCACGGTTGAAGTTATGTCTGTTTTGTATATCTGGATGGCTTCGTGTACAAACCTGAGTAATCATAATCACCAAACTCTAAACAGATCTTATTTAAAGCTAGCCTATCACTAATCTCGGAGAGAATAAGGTTACTCCGATCTGAACTCGATAATTTAGACAAGACTCTCTTACAAACACATTTAATGTTAACACAAAAAATGTCACCTTCCGATTGGAACCACGTTGATAACATGACTTCTGCTTCTGCTGACTCAATGTCAGCCAAATGCAAAGCTAACCTGATTTCTAAATTCAACCTCCTATCTAAGAAGAAACCAGAGCCACACATCGCAAAGCTGGATGTTAACAAGACCGTGATTAATCAGAGTAACATCCCAATTTCTGACAATCTAAAAACGGTACTGGCCAAAGGACAAAATTTCGCCGTCACTCCTAAATATATACCAGTAGAGGATATGATTTCTCAGATTGATGTAGCCCTCAGAGGCATAGGACACATCCATGCGGATGTAGCAAGAGCTGAAATAGCTACTATTCTTAAGAAACCCAGAGATGATATAGTCATCCTCTCAGCAGACAAGGGCAATGTCACGGTCATCATGGATAAAAATTCATACAACAACAATCGAACCAAGCAAATGTCCCTCTCTAAAACCATCGGCGGCTAGACCTCCCAGACTATATGGTCTTCCCAAGATCCATAAAGAAGGCACCCTGCTACGACCCATCGTGTCGATGATAAACTCTCCTACATACAAACTAGCCCGTTTTCTATCAGATACTCTGCTTCCCTTCACAGGCAAGACCTCTTCGGCAGTACTCAACTCAACCCAATTAGTCTCTATGGTTAAGGACATGGTACTATCTCCTGATGACATCCTCGTTAGTTTTGATGTAGTATCTTTGTTTACCAAAGTCCCAGTACCGGACACCCTAACAATAATTGAGGACTTAGTCCAATATGGATGGAATTCTGATGTACCTGCGCTGGTTAGGCATTGCCTCACCAACACCTATTTTACCTGGAATGGCACCTTCTACAAACAGAATGAGGGCACCCCTATGGGTTCCCCCTTGTCACCAGTTATAGCCAACATGTTCATGGAAAAATTTGAATCAGACGCCATCCAGACATCCACCCTGCGTCCTTCTGGCCACATGGCCTCCCAGCATTGAACCACTTCTTGGACCACATCAATTCTAGACACCCATCCATTAGATTCACCATGGAAGTGGAGAAAGATGGTAAACTACCATTCTTGGATATTCTGTTTGAGAGGAGGCCTGACGGATCCTTGGGACATTCTGTCTCCAAGAAAGCCACCCACACAGATTCCTACTTGAAACCGGATTCCCACCACCACCCATCTCAAAAGAATTCTCTCATCAAAACGCTATACCACAGAGCCCATGGCATTTCTGACCAACACCACCTGGCCAGTGAATTAAGACATGTGCATCGGGCCCTCAGGATGAACGGATACTCTGACCGCACCATCCACCAAGCTGTTTCTCCCACCACACAGAAACAGCCACATGAAACTCCGACCAAAACTATCATGTTACCATACATAGCAGGCGTGACCAAAAAGATCTCCAAAATTCTAAACAAACATAAGATCCAAGTCCGATTCAGTACAGTGCATAAAATCCATGATCTGATTCCATCTGTGAAGGATGTCGTTCCTGACTTACAGTATCCTGGAGTCGACAAATTGAGTTGCAGTTGTGGTGATTGCTACATTGGAGAAACGAAACGTCATGTTTCTGATCGTGTCCGCGAGCACAAGTCAGATCTGAAACACGGCAGAACTGATTCTTCGGCCGTTGCCGATCATTGCTACAACTCGGTGGGCTCTCATGAAATTGTCTTTTCCGAGACCAAGGTTCTCTGCAAACCTCCTGGCTACCATCAAAGGTTTGTACACGAAGCCATACATATACAAACACAGACATAATTTCAACCGTGATGATGGTTACAAACTGAGTAATCATTGGAAAGATGTGATTAACCATGCAAAAAAGATTTAACTACACTTATTTGGATCATCTTATTTGATAGACAACTATTACAGGTTATTGATAGACAGCCAGGCTTGTTTTACCATGTTTAGTTATTTCTTTTTTTTCACACTATTGTTATGTAGGCCAGGCTTAGTCACAAACCGTACCTCTCCATAACAAAGGCTCACCCTCTTAAGCCTCACCTTACCATATTAATAAAAAAGTGTGCCATACTTGGCCCTTCCCCCCTCTCCAACCATTATATATACGGAGTGGTAGCTCTTGCAATCTCTCATTTACTTGATACAGCTGTCGTGGCTGTGACGGTTCCACCTGAAGACGGAAGCTTGTGTTGCCTCCGAAACGTCGTGATTTTTATTTTATTTTACTTTTATTAATTTTAATGTTTTACCTACGTGACTTTACCGAAAAAACCTAAGAATATGAATAAGATGTTATTAACCATGTAAAAAAACCATGTAAAAAAAATTTAACTACACATATTTGTACCATCTTATTTGACAGGTATATTCTACTTTACCAAGTGTTGACATCCCCAGCATTTACCAGTACTTTTGTAGTGAGCGTAAGTAGCGCAGGAGACGTCGATGGAGGCAACACGTATTTATTAACAAGAGCTATGATACAGCATGTAGCGAACCCTAACACTTGAAGGGGTAACGGCCCTTCACCCGATTATACTAGAGGAAGTGTTCCTCAGCTAACGTTCCCGTTAGCTCCTACTACACTCCTCTATCTCAGACCATCCTAAAGGAGGCTAACTGACCTGGCCCAGCTTCGGCTCAGGTCCGACCCTCAGCCACTCGTGTCTGGCCCTCACAGGGACCCAGACCTCGCTCTCTGAGCTCGCCCCTGGCTTGCCCTGCTCGGCTCTTATAAGAACTGCGAGACAGGGGAGCAGTCCCAGGGCTAGGCTAGTCGGTCTTCAATCTTCACTGGCTCTTCATCGTCTTCTGACTCCGACGACTGCCTCGATCTCTCTCTCTCTCACCGCCTTATATACCCAACCCCCCCCCCCCCCCCCCCCGAGGGGCGGGGCTGTGTGGGATCCCAGCCACAGCCTCCACACAGCCCCACAGGGTGGTGACCGTTTGCGGACGTTGATGTAGACACCCCCAACGTAACAGCTCGCCACACCCCGTTACACTTGTATGGTTACTATCAGCTAACACCGGCCACAACCCTTAGCCGATGTGCTCATTGGTTCCCTTTTAGCCCCGCCCCCCCCCGCCACTCCCCGCCACTCCCCGGCACCCCCCGCCACCCCCTCCCGCCACTCCCCGCCACTCCCCGGCAACCACATTTAGATTAGCCCCTTCCTCGCCCCCCCCCCCCCCCCTTAACTTGTATTTAAGGGCTTGTCTGTTGGATTTTTCCTCACTTGATACAGTAAATTTAGCTGTGACGGTCCCATCTGATGACGGAGACTTGTGTTGCCTCCGAAACGTCGTGATTTATTATTTTATTTTTATTATTATTTCTATTGTTTTATTATTTATTTTTACCTACGTGACTTTACCAAAAAAACCTAAGAGTATGAAACCTTTGATAGTAGCCAGAAGGTTTGCAGAGTACCTTTATCTCGGAAAAAACAATATCATGCATGCCCACACCGTTATAACAATGGTCAGCCACGGCAGAGTTATTGGTTGTGTTCGCGGACACAGTCCGAGACATGTCGTTTCGTTTTCCAAATGTAACTGCGACCGCAGGTACACCTCAGTTTGTAAACTCGAGTATATTGCATGTCAGGAATGAATTCCTTCACAGATGGGATTAGATCACGGATTTTGTGTATTGTATTGAATCGGACCTGGATCTTGTATTTGTTTAAGATTTTGGACATCTTTTTGGTAACACCTGATATTTATGGTAACATGATGGTTTTCATTAGCTTCTCAGGGGGTTGTTTCATGGTTGGAGAAACAGCTTTGCAAATAATGCGGTCCGAGTACCCATCAATCTTGAGGGCTTGGTGTACGTGTTCCAGTTCACCAGCTAGGTGGTGTTGGTCGGAAATGCAGTGGGCCCTGTGGTGTAGTGTTTTGATGAGGGAATAATTCTGTGCCGGATGGTGGTGGGAATCAGGTTTTAAATAGGAATCTGTGTGGGTGGCTTTCCTGTAGAGAGTGTCCCAACGAGCCATTTGGTCTCTTTTCAAACAAAACAACCAGGAATGGTAGCTTACCGTCCTTCTCCACTTCCATAGTGAATTTGATGGACGGGTGTATGGAATTTACGTGGTTGAGAAATTGGTTTAAAGCTGGCAGGCCATGTGGCCAAATGACGAAAGTGTCATCTACATATCTCTTCCACAAGGAAGGATGTAGGGTGGATGTCTGGATGGCATCTGTTTCAAATTTCTCCATGAAAACATTCGCTATCACTGGTGATAAGGGGGGACCCATGGGGGTACCTTCCTTTTATTCTTTGGTTCTTTCGGTAAAGTCACGTATAAAGATAAAATAATAAATTAAATAATAGCATACTACGACGTTTCGATTGCAACACAAGCAATCATCATCAGGTATAAAAGAAATAGCAACAAAAATCTAACCAGAAAACTATGGACAGACATATAAGCAGACAGACATCACAAAGATACACAGAGAGAGAACACGCATCGGCACAAAGAGCGAGATTGTCTCTGTGACGAGGCCTTAAATAGAGAGAGGGGGCCGGGGCGGATAGAGGGAGGGGGCAGAGAAAAAATTAGCATGTCAATGAGTAGGATATCTGTCTGCTTATATGTCTGTCCATAGTTTTCTGGTTAGATTTTTGTTGCTATTTCTTTTATACATGATGATGATGGTGATTGCTTGTGTTGCAATCGAAACGTCGTAGTATGCTATTATTTAATTTATTATTTTATCTTTATACGTGACTTTACTTAAAGAACCAAAGAATAATTCCTGCAGTCACGAAAGCTCCAAATTAAGATTGTACCTTCCTTTTGTTTGTAGAAAGTACCATTCCAGGTACAGTAAGTGTTGGTAAGGCTTCGTATTTCCATGTTTAGCTAGGACACTAACTCGGGTCACTAACTCAGCCACTTCTGACACCAAATGTTGTGTCCTTAACTAACCACATGGAGACGTCGGGTGGAGGCAACGCGTTTATTATAACTCTGCCGAACTCGGCTCTACACACTATGGTACGTGAAGGGATATGGCCCCTTCCACCCGATAGCCTATGGGAGGGACAGCCTGCCTTCTAGCATATCCTACACCCTCCGGGTCTGCTACACACTACTCTAACACGAAGGGGTACGGCCGCTTCCACCCGATAGCCTACGGGAGTGACAGCCTCCCTTCTAGCGTATCCTACACTCTCCGGCTCTGCTACACTGGTCCCTAGCCTGGTGGCTAAGGGAAGAATGGACGACCTGTCCCTGCCAGGGTACGGAAGCCCACCTCTGGTCCGCTACAACTCGGCTCTGCGTAGAGCTCGGGGAGGGTCGCAGGGTGTCCGAGCTACCTCGGGTCCGCTACAACCCGGCTCTAACAAGAGCCTCGGTGGAGGGTTCCCGGTTGCTGGTCCAGTCTTCAGGTCTTTGGATGTCTTCAGGCTTGAGTTGGTGAACACTGCCTGGCCCGTCTTGAGGGCTGGCCTTTTATCCCCAGGTCGGGGTCACTCCTCCCCTCCTGACCCCCCCCCCCCCTCCAGAACCTTCTGGAAGGTCTTATCTTAAGGGGCCTTAGGGACGGGTGGGGGGTCAGGGGTGTTAACCTTTGGTCACGGGGGGGGCAGGGGTTTAACCTTTAGTCGACCCCTACGCACCTCACTCTGTACTCTGTCTCTCCCGGCTGCCCCCTGTCGACCCGTGAATGTGGTGGCAGGTCAGCTGCTAACAGCACCTTATGGCGCAACATATGCATTATCCTTGAAACTGATTGGTCCACACCAGAGACAGCTTTCTTTTGAGCCTCGTCTCAATTGGTGCGAGACCAGAGGACGCCAAAAGGCGTACACTTTCAAGGGCAATGCAAAAATTATCAAAGTGTGTTTTTTGTTTGCATTTTGACCACAAGTATTGTGGCTAATGCAAACATGATTCCTTGTAAAAAAAGGTTTCAGTTTTATTGCCAGAAAAAAGGGAAAAACCTCTTATATTTTTGTACTGGCAAAGGAGGTCTAATGATGTACAAGGTCAACAATACTTGGGGCATTGAACTTCCCTGCATGCTCCCCGCATTGGTGGAAAGTAAAGGTGCAGATTGGCAAAAAAATAAATGGGTGATGTTCCCACGAATGTAACAAAACTATAGACGAAATGCAATGGGCTGTAGCTAAGAAAGTACAACGTATTTAGCAGTATAACATATTAATCAGCATTGCAGTACTACGTATCAGTAAATAGCATGATGTGAGCAATCGAAATCATAGAAATGCATTGAAGAAATAAGCTTAAATAAGTGTACATTAAAGAGCAGCATTACGCACATGTAAGTTGAGAAGCAGGCTACAGTCTAGATTATAGACTGCCAGTACACCTACTCAATGACACACGCATTGCTACAGTCGACATAAAAAGCTGGCAATACGGTCAGCAGCTGAAAAAGCAGGATACAGTCGACATGAAAGGGTGGCAGTACACTGAGTGAGGTAAAGAAACAGGCAACAGATTATAGACTGGCATACACTTGTAATAAAAGACTTCGTCAGGCACTGCTGGTCTCCGTTGGTCTTTTATTTAGTTTCCTCCTCGCACCCCGCTGGTCCTGACAGCGGACCAGCGTCTCCTCGCGTGCACCCACGCGCGCTCCTCCAACAGCTCCTCCGCTCCCCCACTCCGCACACCGCTGGCCGACGGCGTGCCGAAGATCCTTCAGCCACGTGGCCGATGGCGCGGATCCCCTGCGGCCACCCAACGTGGCTCAGCCTCTTTACTCCCGCAACTCCCCCGATCCCTTCCGGGCTCTCACCTATATCCTCTTTACCACGTGACCCTGACTCCTCGCCTTCCGGAACGTCAGATCCGGCCTTCCCATACTGCCCTGCTGGCTCCACCCCCATTCACCTTGCTTCCAATTGGACCCGAGGTGAACGGCGGCCCCTCCCACACGCCCCCCATACTGGGCTCCGCTCCCCAATACCCCGGGCCATGTGATTGGGCCAGAGCCCAGCAGCAAACCCCGTTTACGTTCGCATTACACACTCATAATGGCCAAAAGCTAAATGAGCAGATTCGATAATAGAGTGCCAGTGCACTGACGTTAATTAATGAGCAGGCAGCAGGCAACAGCACAGACTGGCAATACACCATCTCAGCGTCATAAAAACACAACTAAAAAAGGAATAATTTAGCAACCTAATAAATAAAAAGTAGTTTTGTGCACACAAACATTATTCTTCTTGATTCTTTCGGTAAAGTCACGTAGAAGGGAAGTAATAAAATAATAAAATATGTTTTATTTTTATTTTATTACTTCCCTTCTACGTGACTTTACCGAAAGAACCAAGAAGATGAATCCCTGCAGTCACGAAAGCTTTAAATCGAAAAAACAAACATTATTATTGTAATATCTGGCAACTTATTTGTTTCATAATAGTACAGCAATCCCTCGCCGCTTCGCGGTTCAAGTTTCGTGGCCTCAGTGCATCGCGGATTTTCAAAAATATTCATCGAAAAATAAAAATTAAAAAATACCGCCATATCGGCAGCCGTATTGCGGAAAGTAGCGTTGTTTAATCGTTATGCGCGAGAGAAACGGTTTCCCAGGATGTCAGACAAAGAGAGAAACTCTCTCAGAGGCTTTGTACATACCCACGGGCACTCAGACAAGGCACGTGATTGGTTCCCGGCGCGAGATCGACGAATGAGAGCACGAGTGGATGTACAGTATCCCGTGAGCTGATTGGCTGCGCATCATCGCATCCTCTCCCAGCTTCTTCCCGTGTTGTATCTCGCCACTCTCGTTCACGCTGTCAACTGTGTCTCGCGTATCTTAGTGTTGTGTTCGAAATTAACTGGTGAGTGTAGAACACCATAATATGTATCGTATGAGAGAGAGAGAGTGAATGTATAATATTAAGGTTTTATAATTAAATAGATTTAAGTAAAATATATGTGAGTGAATGTATAATATTAAGGTTTTATAATTAAATAGATTTAAGTAATATATATAAAGTATAAATATACATGTTTTAAACATTCTGGTACCCACACACACATATACGGAAATTCCTAGGGGGGCCAATCCTACTTCGCGGATTTTGACCTATCGCGAGGGGTTCTGGTCCCTATTAACCACGATAAACGAGGGATCACTGCAACAATGAACGTGAGTTCTTAGCGAAAGATTCAATAAAATTGTACTTTACATTGCTGTGGTGAGGCCTAGTCCTGTCCAGAGCCCGCGGGCTCGCCTAGATTGCCCAGCCGGAGCAGGTGACACATTGCCAGGCTGGGGACTGGGCCGCTACCCCCCCCCCACCACCATCCCCCTGCCCGAGCTACAATACTACTGTCTAAGCGCTAGAATATTAGTATCTACCGAGCCTATAGTAGTAAGTGCACACATTGGGGTGGGGGGGAAGAGAAGAGGACATGACACTTTGATGAATTTACCTCAGCGTTGCGAAGTATCTTTTTTCCCCATTTTGAACGCGAATGAGAAATCCCCCCCACCCTCCACAGATGACACACGTGCGTTGCCAGAGGCAACCCCCGTGCAGCTTGAGCGGTGAGGGGGGGGAGAACAATAAATAAAGAGAATTCGCACAAAAACACTATTTTAACTACTTAAAATTTTATGGATGGGAAAGCGGCATAGCGCTTGCCTACCGCGGGGCTTAGGGCGTGCTGCCTGGCAAATTCTTTATTCTACAAAAACCCCACGGTTCGAGAGCGAAATCCCTCACAAGCGTGTGTGCGCAGACAGACAGACGGACAGACGGACAGACAAAAAATTACTTTTAAAGATTAGATATTCGCGCACGTCATACACACACCGATTTATATCACCCACACACCGCAGTGCACCAATCGTTGTTCCACCACTCTTCACACACACACGCACGTGTCAAACTTAAATCTGTACTAAGGTTGTATATCCGGCTCGAATAGTTTATGGCCCCCAGCGAACACCCTACGGGTAGCACCTCGCCTCTTATTTCCCACCCTTCGCGACGTGTGACTATCTCATGCTAGGTCTAACGGGCGAACTGGGCTGAATCGACCAAATGAACGATCACTCACCTCGCAGACACACTCACAGCATCACACAGTGGGAGTTGGGGAGGACGCTGGACAGCGAAGACTGCCTGGCCGACGGTTCACAGTTACACCCGGTAGGCTTCACGCGGACGATGAGGGGGCGGCTGGGATTCTCGACGGTCGCAGGAGAACTCTGATTCAAATTCGCTCTCTCCCTCCCCACTTATCATCTCAGAGCCTGTTAATCCTTGGGTGACATGGTGTCATCCTGCGCGGCCAATCGAGCGCTTTACCTGCCGAGTTTTGAACACTCTAGCCGTTACAGGGGGCTGAGGGCGGGCATCACGTCATCCACCCCCCCTCTTCCCCCCCTTTCCATCGTACCCGTATCTGCGTTCCTCGTCTCTGAGTCACCGCTAATTTCCTGTCTTACTTTTAAATCGCTCCTCCTAGGGCGCCCAGGGATTTTTCCCCCAACCCACTGTTTACACTGCCCATAGAGTGTTTGCCATTGAGGCCCCACCTCCCGTATGTTTCATCGCAGCCAGCCTGTAAAGATCTATGCGCCCCTACAACTTTTTAAGTTGATTTTAGGGGGGGCACCATTTAATCCGGCCTGGGGGGGGGGGGTCGGCCAATCTCTTGGCAATGGGAAACCGGGGGACATCCCCGTTAGGGGCCTTTCGGATGAAAACCCGTGGTGCCAGGCAACCCCCCCCCCCCTATCGAGACCCTACGTGGGTGCATGTGCGTGTTTAGTGTGATTGTTGCCGATTTGAAGCACACTGTTTGAGAATGCAGTGCGCTTCACTATTTCAGCACCGATGTTCACCAAATATTCAACGGTGTAAACATATGGGACAGCTTGGGATGGCAATAAAGTAGTTTGTTACTTGGACATGTGCAGTATAGGACAACACAGTACACCAGCAGTTTCCGCTGTCAGGCGTCACCTGCACATTCCCCGTAGTTGTGAGTCGCTGGTGCTGTGGCGTCCTGGCATGTGTCTGAAGCGTGGTTGGCTGTCCGGTTATTTAGCACGTGTCCATGATGGATACGTTATTTAGCGAGTGTCCATGTTGGTTAGGTTATTTAGCGAGTGTCCATGTTGGTTCGGTTATTTAGTGAGTGTCCACGTTGGTTAGGTTATTTAGCGAGTGTCTATGTTGGTTAAGTTGTTTCAGCGAGTGTCCATGATGGTTAGGTTATTTAGCGAGTGTCCATGATGGTTAGGTTATATAGCGAGTGTCCATGTTGGTATGTTGAACTTCTTTCACACTGTACATAGCCAACCATGCTGATCGGAGGTTAAGTTATATACCGAGTGTCCATGGTTAGGTTATTTAGCGAACGTCCATGATGGTTAAGTTATTTACCGAGTGTCCATGATGGTTAGGTTATATAGCGAGTGTCCATGATGGTTAGGTTATTTAGCGAGTGTCCATGTTGGTTAGGTTATTTAGCGAGTGTCTATGTTGGTTAAGTTGTTTCAGCGAGTGTTCATGATGGTTAGGTTATTTAGCGAGTGTCCATGTTGGTATGTTGAACTTCTTTCACACCGTACATAGCCAACCATGCTGATCGGAGGTGCGGAGGAAGGACAACAAACTAAGCACAAAAGCAGTTCCAAAGAAAATAAATTTTCAATCTAGATTTTACAAATGCCTAGCTCCAGTGACTTCCTAATATCAGAAGAACATTCCAGACGGCTGCAGAAGTGCATCTGAAAGCATGCAATGCAGCGACCGTTTTTATTTGATGACTAGCCAAAAGCTGCTGCGAGGATGACCAGAGTTTACGTGATGGTGTATGCTCTTTGATGATACCAGCAAGGTATTGTGGTTCATTTGTGGCAAGCGCTTTGTATGTAATGAGTGCAACTTTATAATGTATGAGTTCGGCAACAGGAAGCCAACGCAGTTCGGTGAGCACTGGACAGACATGGTCGGATTTTGCCGTAATCATCATGACGCCTACCAAATAATTTTGTAAACGCTGCAGCTAAAATGTTTTTTTCCAGGTGTGCCGAAGAGTACTGAGTCGGAAAAATCGAGCCCTAATCCTATCCCTGAACCCTAACCCCTAACCCTAACCCCTTACCATAACCCCTAACCCTAACCCCTAATGCCTAACCCCTAATCCTAACCCCGAACCCTAACAGCTAACCCTAACCCCTAACATTAACCCCTAACCCCGAACGCTAACTCCTAACCATAACAATCTATCCCTCTAACCCTAACCCTATAACCATGAACCCTAAACATTAATCCTAACCCTTATCCCCTAACCCCTATCCCCTAACCCTAACCCCTAAACCCGAACGCTAACTCCTAACCATAACCCTCTAACCATCTAACTCTAACTAACCCTAAACCTGTAACCCAAACCCTATAACTCTGAACCCTAACCACTAACTCGAACCCTTAACCCTCTTCCTAACCCAAACTAACCTTTACCCTAACCGCTAACCCTACCCTAACCCAACCCTAATCCTTACCCCAACCCTTAACCGTAAACCCTAACCCCTAAGCCAACCCTAACCTTTAACCCTAACCCCTACCCCCTTACCCTAACCCCCTAACCCTAACTCCTGACCCTAACCCCTAACCCAAACCCTGAGCCTACCCCGAACACCAACACTTAACCCTAACCCAATTTTGTCCAAAAACAGGATAGGTTAGTATGCCGATTTGTTTTTTTATCCGAAAAAAGTTATGCCAATTTTATTTTTGGGACGTGAAAATGTCAGCATGAAATATACCTTTATAGTAATTTACAGCATACTAATGCTAATCAAAAGGAGGAATTCACATTTTTTTTTACAAAATTTAGCTATGAAAATTTGGTTAATTTTGGCCAAAAATGGCATAGGTGAGTATCTATTTCTTTTTGTGACTTGAAAATTGCATCGTAAAATGTCCCACTTTTAATCTAATATATAGCATACTATAGCTAAATACAATGGAAGAATTAACTTTTGTTGAAAAATAAAGCTGTGAAATTGACAAATTTTGGCTAAAAACGGCATAGGTTAGTGTGCCGAGTTAATTTTGGGACCTCAAAATTTCATCGTGAAATTTCCCATTTTTACCTAATATAGAGCATACTAATGCTTAACAAAATGGAGGAATTCACTTTTTCTTGGAAAATATAGCTATGAAAATTTTGAAAATGTAGGCCAAAAACGGCATGGGTTAGTATGCCGCTTTGCTTATTTTTTACTTCAAAATTTCATGGTGAAATTTCCCCCTTTTAATGTAATATATAGGCTCTTCAGGCTAAACACAACGCATTTTTTGTTTAAAAATACATCTGTAAAAATGTGTAAAATTTTTGGCAAAAATGCCGATTTTCTGTTTGCGACGTGAACACTTAATCGTGAAATTTTCTGCTTTTAATCTAATACATAGCATACTAAGGCTACATACAATGGAATTAAATTTTGTCGATAAGTAAAGCTGTGAAAGTTTGGCCAATTTTGGCCAAAAACGGCAAAGGTTATTATGCCGATTTTCTGTTTGGGACGTGAACATTTCAACGTGAAAATTTCCACTTTTAACTTAATACATAGCATACTAAGACTAAATACAATGGAGGAATTCACTTTTTGTTAAAAAATAAAGCTATGAAAATTTGGCCCATACTGACATGGCGATTGTGAAATGTCGCCATCGGTGTGCTGGAGAGCCAAGCCACAACTTGTACAAAGTGCGGTATGCAGCGAGCAGCACAGATGGAGGTCGTCACGGCACACGAGGGTGGCCAGCGCCACTCCCGGCCGCCTTGTTTACACACCACACCGGACACTCGTTTAAGGCTGAGTCGACGTAGAAAGTCGTCACCGGCGGCGTTGGCCACACACGGGAATGGAACTCGGCTGGTCGGTGCGGAGCGCAGCACTCACCACGTCACTGCCGCTCCCCTTCTGTCAACAAACTTGAACTCTGACCCCGCTCTCTGACGTCATCGCTCAGCGTGACCTCATCGGCGTCAAACGCCAGGGGGCGGTGTGCTTCGCTAGTGACGTCATGTCACCCACTCCGGACCACCGCGGTCCTGAGCGTGACGTCACCTCTGACTGGCTCACTGCCGATATCTGTTCCAGTGCCAATCCTTATTTGGGCGAAGCTACGCTCGGTGACTGGCGCCTCATTAACATAATGTGTTCGTGAAAGCCGTCGCGAGTTCATTGCGACGGGTTCGGCACCCGCGCGGCCACGCCCCATCTCTCGACGTATGGGCCGAGGTCATTAACATCATTTAGTTAAGTTACAGAGCCGCTCATTGTGGGAGGGGAGCGTTATCGTACCCCGCAAGTGACGTCATGTCACCTGCTGCTGCCGCGTGACGTCACGCGGTAACAGGAAGTTGCCGCTCCGCCAGTGCAGTGAAATCCGAGGTGAGAAATTCTATTCACGGTGGTGGTGGTGGTTTACCAAGGCAAAGCCTCGCTCTCTCTCTCTCTCGTAAGGGTGTCAATTGAGGAGCAGCGAGCATGGAAGCGATGTCCAGGTGGAACTTTGCAACGCGGGGCCTTGCCTCCTGCCCTCGCCTGGTCGCGTTTGCTTCAATTCTCTCGCTTAAGTTGAAATTATCTTCACAAGGCTCGCCACTTTGTTGCTTTGTTTTACTTTAAATATTCGTACAGTTTTTTTTTTACCAGGCCAAGTCTGCTTGAGCTGCTATACCGCTCTTGTTTTCAGAAGCGACCTGCCCCACAACACAAGGTGAGGCTTGTCAACAGCGTGGCGGTGTTCACTCTACATGTGGCGGGGAAACCGGGAGATCGGGAAGGAAATCCACGCGACCACGGGGAGAGAGAGAGAGACACGCAGCCTCGGCTGTGTTGGTTGATCCTCAATGAATTACTTGGTGGAGTGAGGAAGCATTAATACTGAGCAGGTGAAGGTGGCCAGGCGTGGGTCTGGACACACCACCACCTGTGAACCGTGCCAGTGTGTGACAGTGGTGGAGCGAGTGGGGGTGGGGTGGCACGTACCCCCACAACGTCCGATCGAAATCCTTAATTTTTATAGGATCATTGGGTGTTTATTAGTAACGAGCTTCACTACCCAGCTTCGCCCGGGACTTGGATTCTTGTCTTGGATTACTTTCATATTCCCTTATATTTCACTGAAAAACCCTGATAAAAATGTATGCCTGCATGAAAGAAAAAGCCGAAACAAATCAATTTACCTAAATCGGATGTTTTCACTCAATTCAACCTTAACCTACTTCTACGTGAGGTCGATTTTGGCCACTCGGAAAGGAATGACATGGCAAGCTGAAAATAGTGGCGTTCACTTACAAATGCCAGACAGCATAAACTGTGCAAATTTCATGACGCCAGAGCTCAGCGTTGGAGAATTTTTGCTGCTTCACACAAACATGTAATTTCTGCTTCATATTTAAGATAGCAGTTGTACCCGTTCTTCGCACTCCGAGAAGGCAATGGCTTCATCGGCCAGGAGCGAAGCGCCACCTAAAATCTCCCGGCCCGCTGTGAACAGCTCTAGAAGTATGGCGCGCAAAGAGCCATATGGTAGGGGGGTAAGCATTGCAGAGCGCTTAACTCAGGTGTGATGCGGGTTGACGCCACACACTTCATGGTCATTTCCGCCCCCCCCCCCCCCCCCCCCAAAATAGCAAAGTCAATTTTTATATGTTTTACATTGTGTACAGTATGGAACCTACCCACGTCAAAATTCAAGTGTGTAGCATGTTAGGAAGTATGCTGAACATTTCGAACAGACACACGTATCAGCATTTTGCGACCCCCACTGCCACCGTGTGGCATATTATTACGTGCCAGGGACTCTATGAGAGGACAACAATTCGAATCCATATTTCGCAATAAGTAACGGAAAAGCATTTACAAGCGACTCACAGAATTGTGCGCAGTTGCGTATACAGTACACGACTTCCCTGAAGGCAAACACCTTCAGCGAGCGCGATGCCGACCACCTAACAACTCCTATCATTTTTCATTGCTGGAGGGGTTGCCTCCCCCTACCTGAAAATCCTGGCTCCGCCTCTGAGTGTGTGACAGTATCAAGTTTGTATTTGCAGTAAAGTCTATTGAGCACGGAGATTACATGAAAACAGTAGTTTATTTTTGTTTTCCTCTGGAACTCTGTAAGAATAGAGTCAGGAAGTTATCACAGCACACATGCAGCTGAAGTAGGAACTGTTCATCCCAGCATTCAAGAACATCTGTGCCTGGCTTCATACCTAAGTTGCGATTGGACATTAATTTATGCATTTCTGCATAACACAAATAGCACTATTTTCAATACCCTTTGCTATGTCAGCTGATTTAGCTTTCATAAATATTTATTTTGAAGCCAGACAGCCGAAATTGTGTTCTTGTAGTTTTTGGTTAACATTCATTTTGAAGATACGAGGGCTTATAGGCATGTTTATGACCATTTGCCCTCTCATTGTGTGCCATTACAGCCCGTGTGATGAATTTGGGACACTTTTTCACTATATCACGAATATATGAATAAGTATAGACATGTAAGTCACGTGTTACTGTGTGTATATGCATTCCTCTGTGCATCGATACTGACGTGTAGATGTTGTGGATATACTTTTTTTCTGTCTGCAGCTGTCGCTTCCTCTGCAGAATTGGTCTGATGGAGCAAAGGCACTCGGCGCCGCTCGGTTCGACAAGGCAACAATGCGACCAGTGTGCATATAGCACGGATCGTACTGGAAATTTGACACGGCACCAGAGAACTCACACAGGAGAGAAACCCTTCAAGTGCAGTGTGTGTGGGAAGGCGTTTGCACTTTCATTTACTCTTGTAAAACACCAGATAACACACACGGGAGAGAAACCCTTCAAGTGCAGTGTGTGTGGGAAGGCGTTTGCACATTCATCTGCTCTTGTAGAACACCAGAGAACACATACGGGAGAGAAACCCTTCAAGTGCAGTGTGTGTGGGAAGGCGTTTACACTTTCATCTACTCTTGTAACACACCAGAGAACACACACGGGAGAGAAACCCTTCAAGTGCAGTGTGTGTGGGAAGGCGTTTACACTTTCATCTACTCTTGTAACACACCAGAGAACACACACGGGAGAGAAACCCTTCAAGTGCAGTGTGTGTGGGAAGGCGTTTGCACAGTCATCTGCTCTTGTAGCACACCAGAGAACACATACGGGAGAGAAACCCTTCAAGTGCAGTGTGTGTGGGAAGGCGTTTGCACAGTTATCTGCTCTTGTAACACACCAGAGAACACACACGGGAGAGAAACCCTTCAAGTGCAGTGTGTGTGGGAAGGCGTTTGCACATTCATCTCTTCTTGTAGCACACCAGAGAACACACACGGGAGAGAAACCCTTCAAGTGCAGTGTGTGTGGGAAGGCGTTTGCACGTTCATCTGCTCGTGTAGAACATCAGAGAACACACACGGGAGATAAACCCTTCAAGTGCAGTGTGTGTGGGAAGGCGTTTGCACGTTCATCTGCTCTTGTAATACACCAGAGAACACACACGGGAGAGAAACCCTTCAAGTGCAGTGTGTGTAGGAAGGCGTTTACACTTTCATATACTCTTGTAACACACCAGAGAACACACATGGGAGATAAACCCTTCAAGCGCAGTGTGTGTGGGAAGGCGTTTGCACAGTCATCTGCTCTTGTAGAACACCAGAGAACACACACGGGAGAGAAACTCTTCAGGTGCACTCTGTGCGGGAAGGCGTTTGCACGTAAACCAAATCTTCAAAGACACCAGAGAACACACAAGCATCAGAAGATCCACAAGGAGTGGAGTATGAAATCGGCTTGTGAAAGTCAAAGTGCCACAATGAGCCCATCCCTCATGAAACAAGAACCGGAAGAAAATCCCAGCTTGGACACTTTTAAAAGTATCAAGGTGAAATATGAAGCGGTGAAGGTGAAATGTGAAGTGATGGTGAAGAGCGAAGAAGTGAAGGTAAAATGTGATGATGAAGATTCAACTCCAAAATTGGACCTGCACATCGTTGGAGGCAACGTGAAGCAGGAGGAGAATTCTGACTGCGAGGCAGAGCGAGGCAACTCCAAGCAGTTTGTGGAAGTGGAGGTGTGGGTGGACTTCCGAGACAATACAAAGTCAAATGGAGGCTTGGTAGATCTGTAATCTTGAGACGATGTCGTTCCAATAGATGCACCTTTATCACAGGCCTTTAATGGCAAGAATGTGATGTTGAACACTCAATTCCTAGGTTCAACCTGCATTGTATGAGCGGTCAGTCTTTGTTGACCTGTGGGTTGGGTAGATCTCTAACCAGGAGCGAGAGCCTAAAAGCTCCCAATCATTCACGATGTTATCAATTGCATTTATATGGTGCTTTCTTAATCGCCTCTGGCAATTCGGAGTTTTGTATTGTATCTCATTTCAAACAATCGAAGAGCATCCCCAAGTAGCAGCTGCCCCTGTATGGCACAAGGTAGTGGCCCTGCACCGGCCTGCATGTGGACAAGAGCCTGTCAGTAGGGGGCGATGGTTGATGTGGCATCTCAGTTGTGTAGTTTGTAGGTAATGTTTAGAATTTGCTAAATTTTGACCCAGACGCCAGCATGCAATGGCCTACTCGTTTTTAATGGCGCAATAGTATGTTGGACACTTACGCAGATGGTGGTAAATTTTTTTACACGCTTTTACTTAACTCACTCTGTCGTATCCTCAAATCTTGTAACTAAATTTTAACCCACTTCCCAATGTCGTATAGACTGCAAACTTGGTATACCAATGTCATACTGATGACAATACTATAATGTATCATTTAAAATAAAAAAATATATATTTTAAACGATCTTTTTTCTAGGTTATGTTTCGGATTTGGTCTAGTTATACGCTTTTGTCCACGCTCAACTCACTTTGGCTGTAAATCACCACGGTCCCTTACGTTATGGCTTAGGGACCACTTCCTGGAGTCGCGGAGTTCTGCCATTAGTCGTACGGTACATTTCATTAAAACGTGTTTTAAAAAAAGTATTTTACAATATTACTTATTGTGTTAATGGCTTGGTGGAGACACGGGGCCTGTGGAGCGTGGAAAGTGGGTCGTGTAGAGCCAAACGTGGCTTGCCGAGGGGCGGGGCTTGAGGATGGAGGGGGGGCACGGGGGAGAGGGGCAGCTCGGAGTTGGCCGGGGGGAGGTGCGGGGAGACACGGGGATTCATGAGATGACAGCTCGGCAGTGCTGGCTGCTGTGCTGGGTGGTGCTGTGTTAAGTGTTGCGTGATGCCACAGCAATGAAGCAGCTCTGCCGGTGCTGCTCCCCCTCGCAACCCTTCACACGAACGCACAGACGTACCCCCACGTAGGACCTCGTGGGAGGGTCTCTCGGCGCCTGGGTTTTCACCCGAGAACCCCCCCTCATGGGGAGGTCTCATGGTTTCCCAGCGCTGGGGAATTGGCGGATCCTCCCCAGGCCGAATGGCACTGCGGCTCTGTGAATTAACTTAAAATTAAAATATACAAACACAGAGACAATTTAAACCGAGAAGATGGATTCTGGCTTAGCAATCATTGGAAGGACGTAATAAACCATTTCGGATCTTAACTGATTGTGTTCACGTTTACGGTGACTTTCAGACCGCGTTCCACTCACTGGCATTGTATTCTCCGCAGGGAATGGATTCTTTGCTCCGCTGCAAGTTTCCTCCCACGACTCACCCATTGACACGACGGTCAATGGTACAGTGTATAATAACAAATAGTATAACATTTATATGCTTAATACAATGTACAAAGTAATATATAGTATCGTAATTGTATAGTAAATATATAGCAGTGTGATACACATTAGGGTGGGTAGAATAATACATAGTGTTATATTAAAATGTATAAGGTATAGGGTATAGGGTGGTTTATAGCAATACAGTATATAATTTAACGTTGGGTTTGTCTATGGCAGTATATAGCACGGTGTAGACTCGTGTGATGTAAGAGAATAAAGTTTAGATGGAAGCAAATTATATAATTTTTACGACGTAGAATTGTAATGTAGTACTTACTGTTAGTAACTCAGCTTATTGTAGAGTATAGTAAGTATACTGATGATACTATGTAGTTTATACTTTAGTTGTTTACGTGTAGGTTTTAGTTACTGCAGCTACATACTATTAACACTCCTTCCCTTTATTAATGCTACCCCTATCCCCTCCCTTTGATGCTGAATTAGTACTATTCACATACCTGCATGTCCCATATCCTCTCCCTTTGATGCTGTTAATCCTGCATAATGCACATGCATATGTAGTACTAATCACATTCCTGCATGTCCCATAAATATTCTAAATTCCTCTTGATATGCAAAGTCCTTTGTCAAGGCGCCCAGCTTATATATACATGCTCCAAGCTCGTGTGCTGTTTCATTCAGACGCTGTCGCCTCGACAGACCTGGTTTTCACCTGAGGACGGCTGCTTGCGTTGTGGCCGAAACGTCGTGAGAATTATTTTATTATGTTTTATTTTTATTATTTTATTACTTCCCTTCTATGGGCCATGTTAAGAAATAGGGAACTAGTTCCATATCTGTTAACATGGGGCCATGTTAAGAGATGGGGAACCGGTTCCCATAGGAAATCAATGGGCCATTTTAAGAGATAGCGAACCGGTTCCCATTAGAAGTTTATGGGCAAATTTTATTATTATTTTATTGTTTTCCTTCTACGTGACTTTAGCGAAAGAACCAAGAATATTTATGCGCAATGTTAAGAGATGTTCCCTATCTATAAACACTGGGCCATAGGAAGTTGTTGGGCCATGTTTAGAAATAGAGAACCGGTTCCCATAAGAAGTCTATGGGCAATGTTAAGAGATGGGGAACCGGTTCCCAAACGTCATTAATAGTAAAGACCTCATGAATATTCATGAGGTCGTCGTCTTCCTCACCACCGACATCGCCACTTGCCGCCTGCAATGGCGGGCGAGCTGCCTGACCCGCTGTCATTCTTCGTCTTGGCCGCCTCCTCCAACGACAGCGACGGGAGCAGCAGCGACGAGGAGGAGGAGGAGGGTGGACGAGGAGGAGGTGCAGGAGGAGGCGGTGGCGGTGGAGCGAAACGGCTCTGCACGGAGCAGAGGGGAGGTGGTGGTGATGGTGGTGGAGGTACACAGAGCGGTGGTGCAGTGGTTAGCGCACTGTGTGTGTGAGTGGGGAGTGGTGGTGCAGTGGTTAGAGCACTGTGTGTGAGTGGGGAGTGGTGGTGCAGTGGTTAGAGCACTGTGTGAGTGGGGAGTGGTGGTGCAGTGGTTAGCGCACTGTGGGAGTGGGGGTGCAGTGGTTAGCGCACTGTGTGTGTGAGTGGGGAGTGGTGGTGCAGTGGTTAGCGCACTGTGTGAGTGGGGAGTGGTGGTGCAGTGGTTAGTGCACTGTGTATGTGAGTGGAGAGTGGTGGTACAGTGGTTAGCACACTGTATGTGAGTGGGGAGTGGTGGTGCAGTGGTTAGCGCACTGTGTATGTGAGTGGGGAGTGGTGGTGCAGTGGTTAGCACACTGTATGTGAGTGGGGAGTGGTGGTACAGTGGTTAGCGCACTGTGTGTGTGTGTGAGTGGGGAGTGGTGGTGCAGTGGTCAGCACACTGTATGTGAGTGGGGAGTGGTGGTGTAGTGGTTAGCGCACTGTGTGTGTGTGTGTGTGGGGAGTGGTGGTGCAGTGGTTAGCGCACTGTGTGTGTGTGGGGGGAGTGGTGGTGCAGTGGTTAGCACACTGTATGTGAGTGGGGAGTGGTGGTGCAGTGGTTAGTGCACTGTGGGAGTGGGGGTGCAGTGGTTAGCGCACTGTGTGTGTGTGGGGAGTGGTGGTGCAGTGGTTAGCGCACTGTGTGTGTGAGTGGTGGTGCAGTGGTTAGCACACTGTATGTGAGTGGGGAGTGGTGGTGTAGTGGTTAGCGCACTGTGTGTGTGAGTGGGGAGTGGTGGTGTAGTGGTTAGCGCACTGTGTGTGTGTGGGGGGAGTGGTGGTGCAGTGGTTAGAGCACTGTGTGTGTGAGTGGGGAGTGGTGGTGCAGTGGTTAGCGCACTGTGGGAGTGGGGGTGCAGTGGTTAGCGCACTGTGAGTGGGGAGTGGTGGTGCAGTGGTTAGCGCACTGTGTGTGTGTGAGTGGGGAGTGGTGGTGCAGTGGTTAGTGCACTGTGTATGTGAGTGGAGAGTGGTGGTACAGTGGTTAGCACACTGTATGTGAGTGGGGAGTGGTGGTGCAGTGGTTAGCGCACTGTGTGAGTGGGGAGTGGTGGCGCAGTGGTTAGCACACTGTATGTGAGTGGGGAGTGGTGGTGCAGTGGTTTGCGCACTGTGTGAGTGGGGAGTGGTGGTGCAGTGGTTAGCACACTGTATGTGAGTGGGGAGTGGTGGTGTAGTGGTTAGCGCACTGTGTGTGTGTGGGGGGAGTGGTGGTGCAGTGGTTAGCACACTGTATGTGAGTGGGGAGTGGTGGTGCAGTGGTTAGTGCACTGTGTGTGGGAGTGGGGAGTGGTGGTGCAGTGGTTAGCGCACTGTGTGAGTGGGGAGTGGTGGTGCAGTGGTTAGCGCACTGTGTGAGTGGGGAGTGGTGGTGCAGTGGTTAGCGCACTGTGTGAGTGGGGAGTGGTGGTGCAGTGGTTAGCGCACTGTGTGAGTGGGGAGTGGTGGTACAGTGGTAAGCACACTGTATGTGAGTGGGGAGTGGTGGTGCAGTGGTTAGCGCACTGTGTGTGAGTGGGGAGTGGTGGTACAGTGGTTAGCGCACTGTGTGTGTGGGAGTGGGGAGTGGGGGTGGAGTGGTTAGCGCACTGTGTGTGTGGGGAGTGGTGGTGCAGTGGTTAGCGCAGTGTATGAGTGATTGGAGAGTGGTGGTGCAGTGGTTAGCGCAGTGTGTGTGTGTGGGGAGTGGTGGTGCAGTGGTTAGCGCACTGTGTGTGTGAGTGGGGAGTGGTGGTGCAGTGGTTAGCGCACTGTGTGTGAATGGGGAGTGGTGGTGCAGTGGTTAGCGCACTGTGTGTGTGTGTGAGTGGAGAGTGGTTGTGCAGTGGTTAGCGCACTGTGTGTGTGAGTGGAGAGTGGTGGCGCAGTGGTTAGCACACTTTGTGTGTGGGAGTGGGGAGTGGGGGTGGAGTGGTTAGCGCACTGTGTGTGTGAGTGGGGAGTGGTGATGCAGTGGTTAGCACTGTGTATGAGTGATTGGAGAGTGGTGGTGCAGTGGTTAGCGCAGTGTGTGTGTGGGGAGTGGTGGTGCAGTGGTTAGCGCAGTGTATGAGTGATTGGAGAGTGGTGGTGCAGTGGTTAGCGCAGTGTGTGTGTGTGGGGAGTGGTGGTGCAGTGGTTAGCGCACTGTGTGTGAGTGGGGAGTGGTGGTGCAGTGGTTAGCGCACTGTGTGTGAATGGGGAGTGGTGGTGCAGTGGTTAGCGCACTGTGTGTGTGTGTGAGTGGAGAGTGGTTGTGCAGTGGTTAGCGCACTGTGTGTGTGAGTGGAGAGTGGTGGTGCAGTGGTTAGCGCACTGTGTGAGTGGGGAGTGGTGGTGCAGTGGTTAGCACACTTTGTGTGTGTGAGTGGGGAGCGGTGGTGCAGTGGTTAGCGCACTGTGTGAGTGGGGAGTGGTGGTGCAGTGGTTAGCGCACTGTGTGAGTGGGGAGTGGTGGTGCAGTGATTAGCGCACTGTGTGTGTGTGGGGAGTGGTGGTGCAGTGGTTAGCGCACTGCATATGAGTGGAGAGTGGTGGTGCAGTGGTTAGAGCACTGTGTGTGTGTGTGAGTGGGGAGTGGTGGTGCAGTGGTGAGCGCACTGTGTATGTGCTACTAACAGCAATTGCTCCTATGTATATGTGTCTATTTGTGTGTGTCTGAGTGTCTGTGTCTGTCTGTGTCTACGAGGCGAGGAATGGTGGTGGTGGTTGCTTATTCCCCCACCGAAGATGAACACGGATGCACGCAAGGCCAATGAGTCAGATGCCTTCTATGACCTGTCACAGATGCAAGCTAAAGTGGCCCCTCGGGATAGAGTCATCTTGACTTCAATGCCCGAGTTGATCATGATGCTGGCACCTGGTCGGGAGTGATTGGAAGGCATAGGCCAGACCAGCTCAATAACAACTGTAGGAGGCTACTAGACTTTGGTGCGGCCCATGGGCTTGTAATTACCAACATGCTTTTCTGGCATCGGTGCATCCACACAACATTATGGATGCATGCTGGGTCCAAGCAAATAACATTTATTGGACTAGGTACTGATGGAACAGCAGATGCGGGTCCATGTCCTTGACACCAGGACCTACCGTGGAGCTGATCTGCCCACTGATCATCGGCTTGTCATCTGTAAGATGCACCTGCCATTCTTCCACTCCGGTTGTGGGTGTACACCCAGGGCCCCATTCAAACCCTTAGTGGACTGGTCTCAGCTAGCTGATGAAAGTTGCAAGCGGGAATTTCATAATAGCTTGCAGCTGGGATTGGCATCGTCCCCCACTCCTCCTGATGCCGAGGGTAAATGGCCGAGGTTTAGGACTGTGGCTCATGCAGCTGCAATGGCTGCTTTGGGTACACGAATCAGACCTCCCCAGAGACCCTGGCTGACATGAGGTGTACAAGCTGGCTGAGAAAAAGCGACAGGCCCACTCTCATCGGCTACAGCATCCCACGTCGGAGAATGAGGATCGCAGCCTTCGTTCTGAGGTTCGGAGAGCCATGAGGCGTTGCAAGGATGGGTAGTGGTCACTGGTTGCTGAGGAGATGGAGTCTGCCTCAATGGCCCGCGATCACAAATCGCTCTTTAATTCCATCAAAAAGGTTACCTGCAGTGCCACACCTATTACCATAATTAGGGGAAAGAACAGTGATCCAATCTCTGACCCCCAGGAACAGGTTTGCAGATTTGCTGAGCATTTATGTGAGGTCCTGGGGGAGGGGACATCCCTCAGCCTGGATAACAATGTGGGAAAAAGTGGGGATGACCCTGCCGAGGCTGCGTTGCCTCAAACATTGGAGGAAGTCACCCCCTGTGAGTGGCTGGCTGAGGTGCCATCTGTTGAGGAAGTACTGAAGGCGATCCAGAGTCTGAGACCAGGAAAAGCACCGGGCAGAGATGACGTGGCGTTTGTGCACAGACTGCCCTACATGACATCATAACAACAGTCTGGACTACTGGATGGGTTCCGCAGGACTGGAAGGATGCCCTGGTGGTCCCCCTCTTCAAGAAGGGGGACTGCACAGACTGTAACAACTACAAGGGCATCTCACTCAGTGTGCCGGGAAAGGTCCTGGCAATGATTATTCAACATCACCTTGCTAGGCACGCTGAGGAGAGGCTTGCGGAGCCCCAATGCGGTTTCAGGAAAGGGCGGTCCTGCACAGATGCCATATTTTCTGTCCGTCTGCTACAGCAGAGGTATAGGGAATTCCAACAAGACCTACATCTCTGCTTTATTGACCTGGTCAAGGCATTTGATACCATCAGTAGGCCTGGGCTCTGGGTTGTTCTTCATGCTTTTGGAGTCCCTGACCCTCTGCTCACGATCATTAAGGACCTTCATGATGGTTTCCGGGCCCAGGTAAAACCACGTGGCTGGGAGTCGGAGCCATTCCCTGTACAACTTGGGGTGCGACAGGGATGTCCTCTGGCTCCCACATTATTTAACATCTATTTCGACCGCGTAGTTCGTGAAGCCTTCAATAGCTGTACCGGAGGAATTTCCATCTGGTACAGTACAATGGGAGGCTGATCGATGTCCGGTTGCGGTCAAGAGATGGCTCTCTATTGCTCAGCCATGTTATGTATGCCCATGATCTGGTAATTGCTGCTCACTCAGAGGAGTAGTTGGAGGTGCTGCTGCTGAACCTGGAGCTTGTCACTAAGAGGCCATGCCTTACCAACAGCCCCACCAAAACTAAGCACCTGCCTGGGTATTTTGTACCATTGGACACTCCACCCCCACAACTCCCAATTGGTGATAAGGCAGTTGTGAAGAGAGTGGAGAGTTTCCCATACCTGGGCAGTGTGCTCATGACCGGCATAGGTTTAACAACAGAGGTCTCACTCCGAATCAGTCGAGCGGCATTATCTTTTCATCGGTTGCATAATGCTGTGTGGAAGCTACCTGGTCTGTCGCTCCGCACGAAGCTTCATGTCTTCTCGACCACGGTCATTCCCTCCCTTCTCTACTCTTGCGAAACTTAGACCCCGCCGGTTAGAAACATTTAGGCTGGCCTGCCTACGATCCATCCTGGGTTTAACCAGGGTGGATTTCGTGAGGAGCTCACAAATCCTTGAAAGATCTGGACAAAATCCCATCGGTGAGCTCCAGCAGGCAAGGCTGCGTTGGCTGGGCCATGTAGCCCGCATGCCCAGCCACCGCATGTCTAAACAGATTTTGTTCAGCCGGATCGAGAGGGCGAAACGGGCGCGGCACGGGCTGGAGAAGAGATGGAGTCATAATCTAGATCTGAAGTTTTCGTGACTGATGGAGTGATGTGGTACAGGAGGATGTGGAGCTGAGTGGACTTGCCAATGACTAGTACCAGCGGTGTCAAGATCGGCCTCTGTGGAGGAGGCTCGTGAAGGACGCTACTGGGCAGTTGGAGGCAGTCGCCCTCCAACAACAACGGAGGGCGGAGGAGCAATGCTCACAACAACGAGCGGAGTGCCAGGTGGCTAAAGCACAGCAAGTTGGCACAGTAGCGGGCACATGTGGTGCGTCAGCCAGTCGTCTCAGTCAGTCGACCTGTGGCATCTGGGTCTGCCCCGTGACCTCCTACCAGCGGGCGTTTGACACTTCACGTGGCTTCAAGGTGCACATAGCCTGGCACAAGCATCGTGGTGATGTCACCGCCACTTAGTGGCGAATGGCGGTTGTTGTTGTTGTATGTGTTGTTGTATATGTTGGGTATGAAAATTTGTTATGTTGTATGCGTGCGTGGGTGAAATTATTATGTTGTATATGTGGGTTATGAATATTCAGTGGAAATAATAATAATTAAATGAAATTTGGCCAAATGTGTAATTATCCGGAAATATGTTAATTTATGTAATTACGCACATTTTAATTATGCCAATTCGAGAGGTAATCGTATTAATTATGCGAGTGGGTGTAATTATGATAACGCAAGTCGTTATGATAACCAGACCCCGGTTCACCCCGTTATCGCTTTAACATTTACTGAGTATGTATTAGTGTGTTTATTAAGGTCACCAAGTTCAAATCTCAACGCAGAAGCAGATCTTATGCATAGATTTCAGGAAAGAATCACACAACCACTTCTGTATTGATCAATTTATTACTAATTCAACCTTAACTATGATATAGTATGCGAACTCTCAATCCCGGAACGTCAATACGGCATCAATACAGTATCATCAACGATTGTCTGATTTCACTTTGACAACGGCACATGGATCCCGCATAACGCGATGGTTGTTAGTGAGAGAGAGAGTCGTTAAAACATGCAAATACTATGCTAAGAAAACCTTAACGTTAATGAATGATTATACTCAATATTGTTCACGCAGTACCGCACTCCTTATTGATCATACGCAACCCTTATCACGTTGTTAACACCTTGGGTCACGGAACAGTTGAATATTCTGTAGAGGATGCGAGTACGTGCGGCGATTATGACTGAAAGATACTTGAAAGATTATACGGCGATAAAAAAAAAATACAATCAAAAACAGTTATTATTCTTAAAGGCACCAATCTCAACAGATACATCGGCAGGTTATCTGACAACAGAACGGCTCGGAGTAAGGGCCTGCGACGGTGCTCCTTTTCCGAAGCTCGTTATCTTATACCAAGTTTACTAATTGGGGACCAGATCACCTGATAAGGGTCCGGTGGGCCACCACTCCCCACGTGAGCGTGGCTCGGCGGAAGGAGGTGCCAAGAATCAGTTCGTATTGATGGATCTGTTGGGAATTATGCGATTAAGAGTACAGCCCACTAAATATTAAAGATAAAAATTAAGAATACTCTTATAAACGACGGAGGGCCATCACTCGGTCTCGTTGTGATGCTTTCCAGCCACGGATGGCTTATGGGTTCGAGTGTTTTTGAGTGGTAAGAGTTGTCTTGAATAGTCAGTGTTCGGAGTCGATTCTTTAGGTCAAACAGACGCCTGGTGGTCGTGTGGTGAGGGGGCGGTGCGCGTCATACGTATCAGTCGATCCCGTGGCGAATTGGTTCGGATGGCTGTTGATACGCTGTCGCAGTTCGGAACCCGGTCGGTAGGTGGCGCCCACAACTCGCTCGCAGCGTGCAGCTCTGGGTTGTCGCCGAATCGCGATGCTCACCACTCCGGTGGCAGCAGAGACCCCCGGTTCGGCAGAGGTTGACGAGCTGAAGATGAGTCGAGCCGACCCGCTGGTCGCAGCTCGCTCCTGAGTCGACCCTCCCGGTCGAGCTCGCTCCTGGGTCGACCCGCTGGTCGCCCTCGCTCCTGAGTCGACTCTCTGGTCGCACTCCTGAGTGGACCCACTGGTCGCACTCCTCCTGAGCCGACTCCCCCGGTCGCGCTCCTGAGTGGACCCTCTCGTCACACTCGTTCCTGAGTCGACCCTCCCGGTCGAGCTTCTGAGTGGACCCTCCCGTCGCACTGGTTTCCAATGCTCAGGATCCTTTACTTTATGCCGAAAAATCCCCCTGGATCCCGCCCACAAGGCGGGGCTTCTTCCGATTTTTGCTGTGTCAGGATCTGTCCGTAGGCAGGTGTGTCCATGTGTCTGTCCGTATGTCCGTGTGTCCTTGTGTGCATCACTGACGGTATATTCGTTGTCACACTCCCTCCATAAAACCCACGAGCAAACAATCAGATGTTACAAATTGCCTCGAAGTCGTCTCTCTGTCTGGGTGCAATATTATCTCTTGTCTGGCCTTCTTCATGACCCAAAACACAGACGTTACAAATCGTCTCATAGGCGTCTTTGTTCGTGTTGCACAACCTGGAGGGAGGGGCAACACTCTCTCCGACCCGGCGCACAAAGAAATGGTTAAAAAGTTTTAAGTTAACATTTGTCCCTTACTATTTCACAGTTATGATTCTGTATGTAACCTAAGGTCTGTCGTTTCCCATCGTGGTGCCCGACCCAAGTGTAGGTGTTTCCCCGAGCGTACACACACTCCTATCCCGCGCTGCGGGGATACAAAGACGGCCGGGATCTCCCTTTCAAATTTTTCCTCATTCCATAATCTTTCTCTGTCTGTCTGTGCGAGGAGATACGAGTCTACCCTCGCTATTTCTGCAATTTTTACGTCACGTTTGGCTTTGCCACATTTCATCACGTCCTTAAGTAGTTTCCTTCTATGGGCCTTAACATCTTCTGTATGGCTCCCCTCCCATATATCTCTCTGCTCCGTCTGCTGGCTAGCAGTCCGTCCAGTACGTTTTAACACAAATTCCCGATATTGTTTTTCCATAGATTCCATCTCCTCCTCAGAGGTCCACTCTGTATCAGTGTTATGCGTTGGTGTGTCAAACTCAGAATGTTGTGGATCCTGTGCCATCTCTATTATGTAGTGTGGTTAATAGACTAAAGAGTGTATCTTAATTCTAACATCTCATGTGCGTCGTGAGTTACTCTAGAATTCCCCTTCAGAGCACATATAAACAATTGTATCACAGGATGCGTCAGTTCAACTCGAGCAAATAATCTCAGCCCAGCTGTCTTTGTTATACTCTGCTACTCTGGTATCTCCCTTCAGAGCGCGTTTTGTTTGTATACCCCCGTTTACAATCACAAGGCAACGTTAGTTCACAACACTTTGATTAACACATCAGTGATTCGTTCCTGAATTCATGCATAACCTGTCTGCGAGAGATCCCGGACGAGCCCCCATTATGTTGTATATGTTGGGTATGAAAATTTGTTATGTTGTATGCGTGCGTGGGTGAAATTATTATGTTGTATATGTGGGTTATGAATATTCAGTGGAAATAATAATAATTAAATGAAATTTGGCCAAATGTGTAATTATCCGGAAATATGTTAATTTATGTAATTACGCACATTTTAATTATGCCAATTCGAGAGGTAATCGTATTAATTATGCGAGTGGGTGTAATTATGATAACGCAAGTCGTTATGATAACCAGACCCCGGTTCACCCCGTTATCGCTTTAACATTTACTGAGTATGTATTAGTGTGTTTATTAAGGTCACCAAGTTCAAATCTCAACGCAGAAGCAGATCTTATGCATAGATTTCAGGAAAGAATCACACAACCACTTCTGTATTGATCAATTTATTACTAATTCAACCTTAACTATGATATAGTATGCGAACTCTCAATCCCGGAACGTCAATACGGCATCAATACAGTATCATCAACGATTGTCTGATTTCACTTTGACAACGGCACATGGATCCCGCATAACGCGATGGTTGTTAGTGAGAGAGAGAGTCGTTAAAACATGCAAATACTATGCTAAGAAAACCTTAACGTTAATGAATGATTATACTCAATATTGTTCACGCAGTACCGCACTCCTTATTGATCATACGCAACCCTTATCACGTTGTTAACACCTTGGGTCACGGAACAGTTGAATATTCTGTAGAGGATGCGAGTACGTGCGGCGATTATGACTGAAAGATACTTGAAAGATTATACGGCGATAAAAAAAAAATACAATCAAAAACAGTTATTATTCTTAAAGGCACCAATCTCAACAGATACATCGGCAGGTTATCTGACAACAGAACGGCTCGGAGTAAGGGCCTGCGACGGTGCTCCTTTTCCGAAGCTCGTTATCTTATACCAAGTTTACTAATTGGGGACCAGATCACCTGATAAGGGTCTGGTGGGCCACCACTCCCCACGTGAGCGTGGCTCGGCGGAAGGAGGTGCCAAGAATCAGTTCGTATTGATGGATCTGTTGGGAATTTATGCGATTAAGAGTACAGCCCACTAAATATTAAAGATAAAAATTAAGAATACTCTTATAAACGACGGAGGGCCATCACTCGGTCTCGTTGTGATGCTTTCCAGCCACGGATGGCTTATGGGTTCGAGTGTTTTTGAGTGGTAAGAGTTGTCTTGAATAGTCAGTGTTCGGAGTCGATTCTTTAGGTCAAACAGACGCCTGGTGGTCGTGTGGTGAGGGGGCGGTGCGCGTCATACGTATCAGTCGATCCCGTGGCGAATTGGTTCGGATGGCTGTTGATACGCTGTCGCAGTTCGGAACCCGGTCGGTAGGTGGCGCCCACAACTCGCTCGCAGCGTGCAGCTCTGGGTTGTCGCCGAATCGCGATGCTCACCACTCCGGTGGCAGCAGAGACCCCCGGTTCGGCAGAGGTTGACGAGCTGAAGATGAGTCGAGCCGACCCGCTGGTCGCAGCTCGCTCCTGAGTCGACCCTCCCGGTCGAGCTCGCTCCTGGGTCGACCCGCTGGTCGCCCTCGCTCCTGAGTCGACTCTCTGGTCGCACTCCTGAGTGGACCCACTGGTCGCACTCCTCCTGAGCCGACTCCCCCGGTCGCGCTCCTGAGTGGACCCTCTCGTCACACTCGTTCCTGAGTCGACCCTCCCGGTCGAGCTTCTGAGTGGACCCTCCCGTCGCACTGGTTTCCAATGCTCAGGATCCTTTACTTTATGCCGAAAATTCCCCCTGGATCCCGCCCACAAGGCGGGGCTTCTTCCGATTTTTGCTGTGTCAGGATCTGTCCGTAGGCAGGTGTGTCCATGTGTCTGTCCGTATGTCCGTGTGTCCTTGTGTGCATCACTGACGGTATATTCGTTGTCACACTCCCTCCATAAAACCCACGAGCAAACAATCAGATGTTACAAATTGCCTCGAAGTCGTCTCTCTGTCTGGGTGCAATATTATCTCTTGTCTGGCCTTCTTCATGACCCAAAACACAGACGTTACAAATCGTCTCATAGGCGTCTTTGTTCGTGTTGCACAACCTGGAGGGAGGGGCAACACTCTCTCCGACCCGGCGCACAAAGAAATGGTTAAAAGTTTTAAGTTAACATTTGTCCCTTACTATTTCACAGTTATGATTCTGTATGTAACCTAAGGTCTGTCGTTTCCCATCGTGGTGCTTGACTCAAGTGTAGGTGTTTCCCCGAGCGTATACACACTCCTATCCCGCGCTGCGGGGATACAAAGACGGCCGGGATCTCCCTTTCTCTCCGACCCTGGGTTTAACATCGTTTTTTTTATTATGTATTATATTCGACCTGGTTGTGATTCATCCCGTTATCCTGGCTTTTCATAAGTTTTACTTTGTCTTTTCATGCATATACTTATTACTATTAATTTATTTCCGATATCTTAGGTTAAGGGGTAAGTTTCTTGATCCTAGGAATTCGTATTCCTTGGTGCCTGGATGGTTATATAAGCGGAATATAGTTTACGGTGAATAGCGTTAACATTGATGTTATGTGCGATATTATGTATTGTGATGTCTTTAACTTAACTTGTTTGTCAGGGCTTTACTGACACGAAGTTGCATTCATAGCCCGCAGTCTTTGCCCCACCCTATCTCTGCTCGCCGTTGTTGTTGCCTGCCGTTAACTCAAGGCCTCATTAATTTCCGTCCCTCCTGAGTAGGTGAGGGCGGTTGAACCTTGGAGTCAGTTCTGGTTTTTGTCTGCCTGCTTCTTCTTGTGTCCCCTGACCCCGGGAGTTATTATTCTACTTTATGGCCTGTCGAAGCCCCACTCGCTGTTGCTGGGCTGGTGTTGTTCCCGGCTTTTTGCTTACGTTTGCAGTTCGCCGTGCTCTTAATTTCCTTTCCCTCGTCAACCTTATATCGACTATTCGCTCCTGTCTGGGTGCGATTCAATTTTGACTTAGGAAGGTTCTGATTGTCATATGCTTCGGGTCGAGTTGTATAGAAAGTATTGAAGTATGGAAATAACATTTCATATTGACTTAATAATGGTGATGGTTCAGTAGGCGTAACTTGTGGCCTGGTTTAATTGGAGTGGGTGTGAATATCAATAACTTTAGCCTACCCTGTTGTTAAATTCCGACTTTAACGTTACTTTAATAGCAATACAGAATAATTGAGCTTTTTGTCTTAACTAGGCGAATGCGAACTTCTGGTGACCCCCGCAGCCTTGTTGTTCAGCTGGGTCTGCCTCCTTGAGAGATATACACCACTCTTATTCTCGTCTCACTGTGGTCATCCAACCTTCTGCTCTGGGAGTGTTATTCTTACTTTCAGGTCAAAGGCCCCCTCACGTTCAGACGTGCAGGGTTGTTTAAATCAGCTCCCCCCCCCTGTGCACGTGTTCTAACTAGCTCGGAATCCCTGAACACACAATCAGTGATGATTCCTGGCTTTCTGTGGTTGTGATTTAGACAAAGGCGCCTCTGTTTTCTTCCATTGCCTTTGAGTTGACACTGCCCTATTATTTGCCCATGTGCTGAGGTCATAGAATTCGTTTTGACTTCAGTAATATTAACATTCAGTATTGGATTAGCAAATGGGCAATGGTTCATTTATGTAGCTCGCAGCCTGGTCTCCAATTTGAGCGAGCGCGAGGATCGATAATTTAGCCTACTCTGTTGTTGAATTTCGAATTTTGACGTTACTTTAAAACCATGCAGGATGGTTGGGCTTTTTGCCTTAACTATGTCTGGCTGACACTCCCACTGTCTCTGCCGCCTGCACGGGTGACATGTGCCCGTTCATCAGGCCTTATCTTTCCTTGAAGCAAGGTTGCAAATTCTGCCATCCTAGCCCTCCTCCGGTTCATTACTTAACAACACCTGGTGTTTTGCAGTTTGCTGCGCTTTTGGTGTGTTTCATTCATTAAAAAAACAAGTAAAAAGATAATATATAAAAAAAATCATCAAATATTATTAATCTCAATTTTGGAAGAAGGTTAGTATACAACAGTGTCACTGTATGAGTGTGTGTCACCGTGTGTGTCTAGGCCGCCTCCCGTCACCCGCTGTGCTGTTGAGCCGCGTGCTGGAGCCGAGCTTCTTGCAGAACCCCTACAGGGGACACATCGACTGGGAGCGGCGGGCCGTCAAAGGGCCTGAGGAGGTGGGGTGGTGCACCTAGCCTGGTACCAGGGTATAGTGTAGTGTGTAGTGCAGTAGTTTTTTTAGTATAGTGCTTAGTATAGTGTATAGTGTAGTGTAGACACTCACCCAAACACTCACCCACCTACCCACTCATTCACTCACCCACTCACTCATCCACACACTCACCCACCTACTCACTCATTCACTCACCCACCCACTCACTCATTCACTCACCCACACACTCACCCACCTACCCACTCACTCATTCACTCACCCACCCACTCACTCATTCACCCACCCACCCACTCACCCACCCCCCCCTCCCCCCTACTAGCCCCCCCGAGAGTTCAAGCCGTGGCTCTCCACCGCCGCCCGTGCTCCGGCGGCGGCGGCGGCTTCCCCTGCCGCGGCCTCGGTGAAGCGGGCAGCCCCCACTGGGCCCGACCTGGCCGTGCGCTGGTCCCAGATGTACCGCGACGACGAGGAAGAGAAGGCCAAGGAGGCCGCCTCCTGCACCCGCACGGATGGATACGATGGTGGTGAGCACCGGGGCGGGGTGGTGGTGGTGGTCGGTCGGTGGGTCGGTTGGTCTCGGAATGGCATTTGGCGTAGTGTACCGTGTAGTGTGTAAGTGTATAGTGGTGTAGTGTGTGGCATAGTGTGTAAGTGTATAGTGGTGTATTGTGTAGTGTATAGTGTAGTGTGTAAGTGTATAGTGGTGTCATTTGTGGTGTAGTGTGTAAGTATATATTGGTGTAGTGTGTGGTGTAGTGTTCAGTGTAGTGTTTAATAGTGTAGTGCATAGTAGTGTAGTGTATATTAGTGTAGTTTATAGTGTAGTGTATTGTATAGTAGTGTGGTGTAGTGGATAGTAGTGTAGTTTATAGTGTAGTGTATATTAGTGTAGTTTATAGTGTAGTGTATAGTAGTGTGGTGTAGTGGATAGTAGTGTAGTTTATAGTGTAGTGTATAGTAGTGTAGTGGCAGTGGAGGGGCTTGTGTGCTCCATCCACCCGGCGGGGTCAACCCACAACGAGGTGGAGGTTCGCGCAGACGCTGGCAACGGCAAATAGACTTCTGTTCCACTCGCCAGCAAAATATTCGCGACCCGGAAACGTAAGACACAAAAGGGAACCGCGGCGAGTGCAAAGGTTCCGCAACGCATCGGCTAAAAAAGCCGAGAGAAAGAGAGCAAAAAAAAGTCTGTCGCGAGACGCAGCGGCGATGGCCGACAGAACAGGGAAGACAATGGCCACGGGCGAGCGCAGAGCCCCTCGAGCAAGTTGAGTAATTGAACGTGGAATTGCGGCGACCGAGCAACGGAGAGGTGAGGAAGAAGAACGCGTCGGAGGAGCCCCCTTCACGCCTAAAGACGACAGCGGAGCGGGAAGGGATGAGAGGACTCCTTCAAGAAATTCAGAGAGGTCGCTGGAAGGTCTTACCCCAGGAGTAGGTGGCCTTAAGAATGCCATTGGGAGGATATTCTGGAAGAATACGAAGACAAAGAAGAAGATGAAGAAGAAAGGAGAATTGTTAAGGAGAAGAAGAACACGAAAAATATGAAGGAGAAGGGAGAATACGAAGAAGAAGGAAAAATAATAAGATGTAGAAGAAGACGAACGAGAAGGAGGAGAACGAGGAGGAGAAGAACGAGAAGTAGAAGTAGAAGGAGAAGAACGAGAAGATGAAGAAGGGAAAATAAGAAGATGGAGAAGGAGAAGACGAAGGAGAAGACGAAGAAGAATATGAAGAAGAGAGAATAGACAGGGATGCGGTATGCGGTAGACAAAAGGATTAACGAAACAATGTTGTGCGGGAAAGTACGAAAGAGAACCTCCTGCGACTGAGCATGAAGTGTGCTGGCTGAGCCCCGAAGGAGCAGCCAACGAACAACAGAGCCCCCGGGGGGGGGGGGGGGGGAGGGGGTCAGTGGCAGACCCCATTGAGCTCAAGGAGGGGAGGGGGCAGGAGATGAGGCTATTTTAAGATGCAGCCCACAGTTTAGTGCCAACAGATTTGGGTCCAGTGGCAAGTGGCCCAGAGGCCGGACGCGTTCAGCGTCATGTGTAAAATAAAGACCTCGGTCCATACGTAGTCTCGAAAAGGCTGTAGCATACTTTCCCAACAAAGTAGAACGCTGACATTTGGTACACACGGGTAGCTTTTACGTCACAAACAACAGGGGATAAAAATATATCGGCTATCTATGTCTATAAATGAAGACCTTAATTTGTACGTAGTCTCAAACAGTTCTAGGTAGAACGCTGACATTTCGTACACACAGGTAGTTTGTAGGGACACAAACAACGGGAGAAAAATATTTCTTATATCTATATAAATTAAGACCTTAATCTGTATGTAGTCTAAAAAAACTGTAGAGTACTTCCCAACAAGATAAAAGCTGACCTTTGGTACACACAGGTAGCTTGTAGGGACACAAACAACAGGACACATCTATCTTATATCTATCTATATAAATACAGACCTTCATCTATACTTAGTCTCAAAAAGCTCTCGGGTACTTCACAACAAGGTAGACAGCTGACATTTGGTACACACAGGTAGCTTTTGGTACACAAACAACAGGATTTATTCTTTGGTTCTTTCAGTAAAGTCACGTATAAAGATAAAATAATAAATTAAATAATAGCATACGACGTTTCTATTGCAACACAAGCAATCATCATCAGGTATAATGAAATAGCAACATAAAATCTAACCAGAAAACTATAGCCAGACATATAAGCAGATACATAGAGAGAGCAACACAGGTACAGAGAGGGGGATCGTCTCTTGGTGATATCTGTCTGCTTATATGTCTGTCTATAGTTTTCTGGTTAGATTTTATGTTGCTATTTCATTATACCTGATGATAATTGCTTGTGTTGCAATCGAAACGTCGTATGCTATTATTTAATTTATTATTTTATCTTTATACGTGACTTTACCGAAAAAACCAATTCCTGCCGTCACGAAAGCTCCAAAATTAAGATTAAACAACAGGATATTTTTGAAAGTCCGAGATTTTATTTTTTATTTAAGGTCCCCAAATCTCGATTTGAAGTGCCCCATAAACACGTTTGTGTGTGGTATCATTCAGAAACCATTCAAAATATAAGATTACGGGTCTTGTTTTGTTTAACAGAGCGTTAAACAGCAATTAAAATGAAAGCGAGAACCATCGTTCCATATTTTATATTGTATTTGAGATTTCGTATTCAAGCGTTTTTTATGAAAAAAAAATCAGCATTTTATGATGTTCAAATAATTCAATAATGGTAAAATATAGGAGAGCTTTCCCTCATAGAGTAGTTTACGTTCATTCATTTTGTTATTTCTCAAATAACAAAACGAACTGAATCTTTAAATCGAGCGGCTTTCGATGGGCACATCTTTAAATAATTATACGAAGTCGAATCAAGTCGTCAATGTCGTAGATGTTAGTGTCTGATCGTTGATAAACATTGCAAACAAAATCATGATCAGGTTAATTATTATATTCATTGAAACATTTCGCCTGGCGAAGACAGACAGATGTTTATGAACTAGTACACCTATATCTTCTTGGTTCTTTCGGTAAAGTCACGTAGAATGGAAATAATAAAATAATAAAAATAAAACATGAAAAGATAATTCTCACGACGTTTCGGCCACAACGCAAGCAGCCATCCTCAGGTGAAGAACAGATCTGTCAGAAAGACAGCGTCTGAATGAACACCACCAGGCTTGGCAGCGTATATTTCAGCTGGATATGCAAATTCCTTTGTCAAGGCACTCTTCCCCCTCCAACCCAGCTTAAATATACGCTGCCAAGCCTGGTGGTGTTCATTCAGACGCTGTCTTTCTGACAGACCTGTCTTTCTGACAGACCTGTTCTTCACCTGAGGACGGCTGCTTGCGTTGTGGCCGAAACGTCGTGAGAATTATCTTATTATGTTTTATTTTTATTATTTTATTATTTCCATTCTACGTGACTTTACCGAAAGAACCAAGAAGATTAATCCCTGCAGTCATGAAAGCTTTAAATCGAAATTTAGTACACCTATACTTAAGACAGGCGACCCCCAGATAACGTTCTAACAACCCCACTATGACTCCCGCCGTAGCCCATACCCAAAAAGGTTTTGCTGACGATTCAACATATCATGGAGAGGCTGTGGAGCATGAGTACTACTGGATGCAAGGGGGGGGGGGGGGCGCATTGCGAGCATCAGACGGACAATGCAAAAGGTCAGACAAAATATACCGGCAGCAGCCGTGCCTTTGCTGCATTGACCACAGCAAAGCTTTTTTTTTATTTGTGTGGCCCGTGAAGTGACGTGGATTACGTGTGAAGAGAGTCTACCAGACGATGGCTTGAGGGTCGACGCCAAAAGGCGAAGGTGACGGCGACAGAACAGCTTGACTTATCCGGCCTGGGCAATGAATCAACCGAAGCCGTGAAGAACTTTCTACTCCCGGGCTCGCTGATTGCCAAAGATGGGGAGTTTAGCCACGAGATGAGGAAGGCGGCCAGATCTCCGTAGAATGGCCACGTCCACAGCTCAATCGGATACGGATATGGAGAGACAAGGGGGCACTACCATGAATGCCAAGAAGAGGCTTCTCAAAGCTCCCGTTACCCTTTATGGATGCGAGCCGTGGACGCCGAGCGATGCTGCCGATACCACGGACCTTAAAATATCAAACACCATCCGTCCTGAGGGAGATCGGCGTCCCCCCCTTCTTACTGGCGAAGCAGAACCTGGACAAACTTTGGGCAACGTTGCGAGGACCTCTGGACAAGAGGAATCATCGGTCCTGCTCGGGAACGGTGAGGGTAGTATGGGGGGGCGCAGAGGTCGACCCCGGGAGGAGGTGGATTGACGACCTCAAGATCACCACTGGCTCTGCTCGCTCAACCAGCTACGAGGGGCAGCGAGAGATCGGCAGTGTGGATGGTCGTGGATGTCACCAGAGGTAGTACTCGACCTGACGGTACGAGATGACAACGTGAGTGTACAGTAGTGTCGTGTATAGTGTAGTGTACAGTAGTGTATAGTGTAGTGTATATAGTAGTGTAGTGTATATAGCAGTGTATAGTAGTGTACGTATAGTGTAGTATATAGGAGTGTAGTGTACTGTATTATGTACTCCATAGCGTACTGTATACTGCACTGTGTGGTGTACTATAGTGATGTAGACTGAGTGTGTGTGAGTGGGTGTGGGGAGCGGCGGCGCAGTGGTTAGCGCTAACGCTGCACTATGAACCCGGTGACCCGAATTCGATTCCCGCTCGCGCCCAACATCAGTGACGATCATCTGAACCAGTCCTGGGCCTCCCCCATAGGTCAACTCAGCCACAAAATGAGTGTACCTGGTGTGTCTAGTAAACATCGCCACTGGCGTAGTAGGCGTGGGGCTGGCCACCCACACCTGTCATGTGCCACAGTGCCGGCCTTCATAGGGCGCTACTCCTCGCGAAGAGCGCTGGCCCCAACAGTCCATTACAGGCCATTACAGGCCACATGGGGAATATTTTTGTGCTCTAATACATCAATTCCCCCACTCTCTCCCCGCCCATCTCTGCGCCTGCCAAAGTCGTGGTGAAGGGAGACGCCGATGGTGACCACGTTGAGGCTTCCACCGCCGCCTCCACCTTGTCGCATCAAACGCCGGCTCCACCTCCTCCTGGGTTCCTCGCCTCTTCGTCTTCATCGCTGTCGTCGTCCCGGCCTGCCGAGAGTTTCCAGGAGAGGGAGCGGAAGAAGCGAGAGCGGGGACAGGCCAACCGCGACGCCAGCTTCGTGGAGGAGGAGAAGCGAATCCTGCGGCACACTCACACACAGTAGACTTACACACACTAGACTCACACACACACACTAGACTCACACTCACTAGACTCACGACACATACACACACACAAACTACACTCACCACGCAGGGACCCATAGACTCACCACAATCTGTGCACAAGAGCCTTGTAGATCTTCAGATTTCCCCTCCCTCTCTTGGGTATCAATAAAGATTCTGACAACGATTCTGCCAGACGTTGATTCTGACGTTATATACATCTTACCTATAAACGTAATTTTTTTGTCAGTTTGTCTGTGTGTGGATGCAACTTGCGAAGGATTTGGCTTTCAAACCATAGGGTTTAGATAGGCAGGTACCACACCATGAGCCCCGTGGTGAGCCAGCGCTATTCCATTTTCCCATCCATCAACTTTAACGTAGTTAAATTAACAATTTCGTGCTATTCATTATTATTTATGAATTTCCTTTCGTTGCTCCGTGAACGCCAAAGCTGACTGGCGGGTACACACACCATTGGTGGAAGGGGGGGGGGGGGGAATTCTCATTCGCGTTTAAAAATGCAAAACGAAATGAACACAACGCTGAGGTAATCTCTTCAAAGTGTCATGCCCCCCCCCCCCGCCCCAATGTGTGCACTTACTACTATAGGGTCGGTAGATACTAATATAGCATTTAGATACTATTGTAGAGTGGGTGGGGGGGTGGTGCGGGTGGGAGGGTCGCGGCCCAGTCCCCTGCCTGCCACCTCGGCTGGCTGGGCAATCTAGGCGAGGATGGGGGCTCTGCACGGGACTAGGTCTCAGGACAGCACTCTGTCAGGTTCGTAGATTGTGCTATAGAGTCAGCATGCACTGCTGTCATAGCAGGATACTACCACAGTCGGTATGTACTGCTGTAGTGATAGCAGGTACTACCACAATCGGTATGCACTGCTGTAGTGAAAGCAGGTACCACGATAGTCGGTATGCACTGCTGTAGTGGTAGCAGGTACTACCACAGTCAGTATGCACTGCTGCAGTGAAAGGTACCACAAAGTCGGTATGCACTGCTGTTGTGATGGTAGATGCTGCTATCGAGTTGGTAGATACTACTATAGAGTTAGTAGATAATAAAACATCCATAATAGAGGTTTTTGGGTTAGATTGCGTAAATATATAAATGTTAAAACCTGCCCCCACCTGACACAGCCAACTAGTAAGGGTTGTCACATAAACAGAACATGCCAATTCGTCCCTAGTACAGCACACCGGTGTGTTGGAGAGCCAAGCGACAACATTTGTCAATCTTAATTTGGAGCTTCCGTGACTGCAGGAATTACTCTTTGGTTCTTTCGGTAAAGTCACGTATAAAGATAAAATAATAAATTAAATAATAGCATACGACGTTTCGATTGCAACACAAGCAATCATCAGAAACATATAGACAGACATATAAGCAGACATATCACAGAGATACATAGAAAGAGAACGTCTCTGTGACGAGGCCTTAAATAGAGAGAGGGGGCGGGGGCGGAGAGAGAGGTAGGGGTTAGAGAAAATTAGCATGTCAATGAGTAGCAAGACGAGTGGTAAGGTGAAAAAGTACACTAAATCAAATAAAACCTAGCAAAATTTCGAAGCTTAATGCAATGCAACACAGAGGGTCGGTCAACACAACACATAGCCTGGTTGATTACGATCTTCCAAAAATTGCTGAATTGGAAGTTAAGTGTGAAATTTGAAAGACACAAACGCCAATTTAATTGGCGGGAGCGGCATTTTGGCGGGAGCGGCATTTTGGCGGGAACAGCGCCACGACTCGCCGCCGATTTGGCGGGAGCGGTATTTTGGCGGGATCAGCGCCCTGTCTAGCCGCCATATTGGCGGGAGCAAAATTTTGGCGGGAACAGCGCCCCAGCCAGCCGCCGAAATGGCGGCCCCACCGCGTGGCCCGCATGCCCGGGCCTCCCCCGCCAGCCCCCACAGCGAAGACGGTGCGACAACCAACTGACAGTGTATTGGAGTGTGTGTGCGTGAGGATCACGAAACCCGAAGAGTTTTTGATCGAGTCCTCGTGGCAGGGCCTCCAGGGGAGGTGGACTTGCTCTCCCTGGAGGTCCTGGGGGGAACATGCAAATGTCCCGTCGAACCCGGCTCCTCGCAAATTGTAGTAGAACGGGTCGACAGGTTCTCCTCTCCCGAATCCAGTGTAGATGATGCAGGTGGCGGCACTGGGGCGTCAGGCGCGCAGCACCTGAGGTGAGGATGGGATCACACGACTCCGCTGAGGACCAACCTCAGCGGGCACACACCCCGGCTCACCGGACACATCTGACCCTTTGCCCCTGCGGTGTGGAGATGGAACAAACTCGCGCGGAGCGATAAAAGGCTTGAGGCGCGAGGGATGTACAAACCAACTCCGCCCTAAGCGGATCTGGATACACTATGGTCAAACGACCCGAATCAAATCCTCACGGGGCGCGGTACACGCCGCCAACCCCTTGTGCCGTTGCAAGAGCTGTTGAGCCTGAATGCATCTTGCAACCTTGATGGACGAAAGATCGTCGTCTACAGCTGGCAGGACAATGTTAAGGTCCTTAGCTAAAGCCAGAATTTTCTCGAGGACCAACAAGTCGAGTCCGTCGTGGTCCATCCTTGGAAAGGCAGCCTTCGCTAGTGCCAAAAGTGCGCTACGGAAGGCGAGGGGCATCTCGGTTTCCCCTCTCTTTCACGTAGCAAACTTGCGGTGCACGTTCGACGGCGGCTCGTAAATTGCCGCCATTTGGTCAAAGGCTTGAGTCAGTGTGGCCCTCTCCGACAGCGAGATGATAAGAAACGCCGCCAGGGCATCGTCATCAAGGGCGGCGGGCAGTGCTCTCAGTGTCTCCTGCCTCCGTCCACCCTGCCAAGTCGGCGTTCGTCAAGAACTGCTGCTTGAAGGCCACCCAGTCGCCTCCGGTGGCTGTAAATTCATTCACGAAGGGAATATGTAATGTATTAAATACCTTAGGCGGGATCCCGGGGGTCCCATAAACCCCCTGGCTCTCGCATAGACATTATATTATAATGTAAACAAAAACTTTGCTCTTTTTCACCAATGGGTTTGAAGGATGGTGGCAAGTGTTGTCTCGTTAAACTATGCCTTTAAAACTGAAAACTACTTACCTGCAGTACCTCTATTTAAATATAATATCGAAAAAATAATTGACACCCCTCTGTCAATCATCGTGTTTCTCAGTGGATTTGTGAATACACTTTGTAAACAGTACAAAAAATAGTATGCGTTTTCAATGCGCTGTTCATATTGTACCAAGCGTTTATACCAATGTTACTTTACAGAGAAGTGGGTCGCCACTCCTCTTATCCACGTCGATACGAGCGGTATGTGCGGACTATGGCTTAACCGCAAAAAAAAACCTATCTGCATACGGACAAGAGAAGTATTATCAAACAGGAGGAATTAACGGTGCAACGCATCTCATCTGTTAAATATCTGCAGGTAATAGGATTGCCATCGATTGATCCTGGCTGCAGACATTGGTAGGTCACAAATAATAATGAAGATAAGAGAGCAGTTTCACTGTATTATGCATATCATTATGACAAATGAAGGACTTAAGTCGTGTAGGCAGTTTGAGCAGCTTTGGATAAGACTTATGATCCTGCCCGTACCCGAGCGTGGAGTGCAGCATTCGCTTGTTCAGCTCTTCTGCGCATTCGTCCTCGCTGCTGCGCTTGGACACGACGTGACAACAGAATGATCCGTGCCAGGTGGGTCGCAGCGTTTATGTGCGCGGTGGGATGGAGTTGCCAACAATACATTGATTAATTACGATTTTTGACTTCCGTTTATTCGGGACCCCGTGGTCCAGCCATAAGGTTCCTATGTACATGTAATACATTCGATGTATGCATATAATATATATGTATATCTTACCTATAAAATAACATTTTCTCTGTCTGTGTGTCTGTCTCTCTGTCATTCTGTCTGTGTCTGTCTGCGCACGCCTTGCACTGCTTTGAGCTGACAAACTGTTGTGTTTACGTTTCAACAAAGTACACAGATACAACACAATAAGCCCCCAGACGAAAAAGCACTTTTTGTTTTTCCCCTCCGTTAAATGTAAACTACTAAAATCTCACTTTATAACTTACTACTATTACGCTGATCGTGGCCCCAAATCACGCATCTGCGCATGCGCGGTAACGCCCACTCGCGGTTGCCCCTAGCAACACGCGCGCGCGAGCTCAGCGGCAACGGGAGAGAGGTTCTCATTCGCGTTAAAAAGGCGAAGAGGAAGCCCACGCAGAGAGAGGCACTACACCGAGGTGAATCCTGAACAGAGTTGATGTCCTCTTCTCCCCCCACCCCAATGTGTGCAGTTACTATTATAGAGTCTGTAGATACTACTGTAGAGTGTAGATTCTACTGTAGAGTCAATAGATACTACTATAGAGTCGGTATATCCTATTATAGAGTCAGTAGATTATACTGTAGTCAGTAGATTCTACTATAGCATAAAAATATACTAATGTAGTCAGTAGATATTACTGTTGTGCATTAGACCCACGCGGAGATGATAAATACTATAAGGGCTTTTGCCGTTTATTAAAACACTGTCATACTCGACATCCTATACTCACACCAGTGTAGTTGCACTCTCTCGGTCCTTTACCCTGGACACTGAATACTATTTGGGTCCTGCCCTCGGCTACCCGGAGCAAGGGTTCAGCAAACACCGCTCCGCGACGAGGAGAGAGACCCTCTTCAGCCAATCCTTACCCTGGCCCCCCACGACGTCCCCGCCTTCGTCACGGGGTCTCCCTTAAGAACCCCTTGGGCGGCTCCTCCCCCCAGCTCGGCTCCGCCCATGTTCCCGACGGTGCTCTCCAAAGACCCTTACGCAACCCGTGACGTTACGTCATCCTTGACTGTCAACCCGCTCGCACCTCCTTCTGTTCCCCCCTCATTGGTTACTCACAATTCCCCTCTACACTACTATAAAGTTGATACTATTATAGTCGGTAGATACTACTAAATAGTCAGTACTGTAGAGTCGGTAGATGCTACTGTAGAGTCGGTAGATACAACTACAGTCAGTACATACTACTGTAGACTCAGTGATACTACTGTAGTGGGTACAAATGGAGAGAGAGAGGCTTCTCTGGAGGCTACACGTTTATTATAAGAACATCAACACCCTAACACAGTGGTTCTTTACCTGGGTTCGATTGTACCCCAGGGGTTCGGTGAGTCAGTCTCAGGGGTTCGGCGGAGGTTAAGACACACACCCGACTCATATTATTCGTGATGACACGTCCGGCTTGGCCATCATTGGCTGCAAGTGATCACGCTACATCGCTTGGCCTATCTGTGCTGCAGGGAATTTGGTGCCCTCGGTAGCTTGTGACTGTCGTGATGATACGTCGTGTGATTTTTTTCTTAATATTTTAATCCCTTCATACTATGTCGAGCAAAAAAAGAAAGTGGTCGGACGAATATGTACAATATGGATTCACATGTATAAGGGAACGTGATGGGAGTCAGCGTTTTAACTGCATGATTTGCAATGCCAAGTTGAGCAATTCTAGTCTAGCACCGGCAAAACTAAGGGAACACTTCCTTAAGCTGCATGGAGATGGGGAATACAAGAACACAACGCTCGCTGAATTCAAGTTGAAGAGAGCCAGATTCGATGAAAAGGCTACTCTGCCTGTTCTCGGCTTTGTACCCATCAATAAACCGATCCTCACAGCATCGTACGAAGTTGCTTACCTGATTGCAAAGCAGGGCAAACCACACACCATTGGTGAAACACTCATAAAACCAGCTGTGTTGAAGATGGTGAATATCATGGTAGGAAAAAAAACGGCTGAAGTTAAGTTATCCCAAATTCCTCTTTCAAATGATACCATCAGCGACAGAATAGAGGACATGAGCAAAGACATCTTGGCGCAAGTAGTTGCAGATCTGATTTCAAGCCCGGCAAAATTCAGCCTGCAACTCGACGAGACCACAGACGTTTCCAATCTAAGCCAGCTTGCTGTATTCGTGCGCTATGTGAAAGACGACGTGATAAAGGAATATTTTTTTTTTATTTTGTAAGCCTCTTACAACAACAACTAAGGTAGCCGATGTGAAAAAAACTTGTGGATGACTTCTTCAAAGACAACAATCTTTAGTGGGATATGGTTTCTGCAGTTAGTTCGGACGGATCTCCAGTCATGCTGGGAAGAAAGTCTGGTTTTGGTGCGCTAGTGAAAGCCAATGCACCACACATCATTGTTATGCATTGTATTCTGCACAGGCATGCGTCGCAACAAAAACCTTGCCTCCAAAACTGACAGAAGTATTAAAAATTGTAGTGGAATGCGTGAACTATGTGCGAAATAGTGCTCTGAGGCACCGCATCTTCAGTGAGCTGTGTAAAGAAATGGGCTCTGAATTCGAGGTACTTCTGTACCATTCTAACGTGTGGTGGTTATCCCGGGGACAGGTGCTGAATCGTGTTTTTGCCATGCGTGTGGAATTAGCCCTGTTTTTGCAAGAGCACCAACATTGTCATGCAGATTGCTTCAAAAATTCTGAGCTCATTCTCATTTTAGCGTACATGACTGATATCTTCGCAGCTTTCAATCAACTCAATCAGCAGATGCAGGGCGGTGGAGTCAACATCATTGAAGCGGAAGAAAACCTGAAGGCTTTTCAAAAAAGCGACCGTTATGGAAATGACGAACAGAGAACGATAACTTCGCAAACTTTCCCCTGCTGGACGACTATGTAAGTAAGATCGAAGATGTATCTGGAATCGGAGACATTTATGTACCCAATCTTAATTTAGGAGCTTTCGTGACTGCAGGAATTATTCTTTGGTTCTTTTCGGTTAAGTCACGTATAAAAATAAAATAATAAATTAAAATAACATATTACGACGTTTCGATTGCAACACAAGCAATCATCATCAGGCATAAAAGAAATAGCAACAAAAATCTAACTAGAAAACTATAGACAGACATACAAGCAGACAGACATCACAACGGCACACAGAGAGAGGACATAAATCGGCACAGAGAGAGGGGTCGTTTCTGTGACGGTCCCTTAAATATAGAGAGGGGGGGGCGGAGAGAGGGAGGGGGCAGAGAAAATTAGCATATCAATGAGTGTACGGCAACGTACTGCTGTTGCAAGTAAGATGACAATGTGGAACGGGCACGCAAGCTTGAAAATTAGGAGACACGCACACGAAAATTAAATAACCTAGAAAAATATCGAAATGTGATGTAATACAACACAGAGAGTCGGTTAACACACATTTAACGCATAGCCTGGTTGATTACGTGTTTCAAAATTTGCTTAAAATTCTAACTTAGCAAATTTTGAACAATATAATAAACGTACACCACTTGGTCAAGCCACTGCTAGATGAAGGCCTAACCACGCCATGTCAGTCATTGAGCTTGTTTTGACCATATTTCACTCCGGTCATTGTGGGTGTGCTGAAGATTGGTAATGCTTTTTTTAAATAGGCTTTTGTGCATGCAATTATCGCAACACCCTTAAAAATTCAATGAACATCCCTAACTGGACATGTGTGCATGGTGGCAATGGCTGCCTGTGACCATGTTTACGATTCAACTGGAGTCCCCCCCCCACTCCCAGCACACTTTCCAGTTTTTCAATTAATTGTGATAGATTTACAGTCATTATTTCATTATCTTTATTTCATTTTGACCATCTCTATTTTAATTCATACAGTTATTTTTTGGCTACTTTACTTTCTCCTCAATGCAACATTGCAAAAATGCAAGTAGAGTTTTAATTAGGCTTGGCCAAGACACATCGTGGCTAAAAGGGATAATAGCAAGTGGACATAACTTGGGATGGAATGTCAACCGATGGAGAAAACACGTGTGAGAAAATAACCACCACAGAGATGAAGCAATGAGATCATCTCATGCGCATGAGCTGGGTGGATCACAAGATCATGAGGGATGGTGACAATATCGGGGAAAATATTGGGGAACCTTTTCTCCCAGCAGTAGATTGAGCATGGCTGATGATGATGATGAACATTAGCATGTAATGTACATGCATTGTAAATAATCTAATCTCACGTGACTTGTTTATTTCTCAGGAGCATAATCAATTTCAGTTGATGAATTTATTTTACGTGCCTACTCAACGCTTTGGGTAGTTGCTACATTTGTGGGTAAGACACGAGGTTGCCATTTCTTAATTTGAAAAAAATAGGTTTGGCATTTCTTATTTATAAATTATTCTGACATGATACATACATCGTGAGTGTGAAAAAGGATAATTGGCAGTATTTTATTATTATACAGCTATTATTGACAGTATTTGAATCTTATACAGGGAGGAACAACAGGTTCCACACTGCCCACCAAGGATTATTTGGCTGTCTGTCGTGCATATTTGTCTGTCGTGCACTCTGCGCAGTTCAGTGACTGTGACTGTCTTGGCATATTGAAGTTTGCTTGACTGCAAAAGTTTTCTGGCGCGATCGCCGACGTTCAGTGCAACCATCGGCGGTGTGGAGAAAGTGGGGATGTTCGCAACCATCGGCGACGTCTGGCCACAGTACGGCGGCGGGCGCACAATAAAGGACGAGATGCCCGAAGAGCGTGCTGCCCGACTGGAGCGCGCGTGCGTCTCGATGGCTGCCCGACGTGCCGCGCCCCAGACGCCCGAAGAGCGTGCTGCCCGACTGGAGCGCGCGCGCGTCTCGAAGGCCGAGAAGCGACGCGTCAGCGTCGATACTGAGGATGCCATGCTGGCGTCTCTGGCCGAGACCGCTCTCGCTGAGCAGGACCCTAGTGAGGAGACCGTCAGGTTCCTGGCGAAGTCGCAAAATTTCGCAAAGGATCCGCGTCTGGCGCTGCTGTATTTCCACCTGTGCACAAACCATCCCGACGCCTTTGTTTTCAATGATGAGAGCCTGCATGGGCCTAACGGACCCGCGGTCTGCGAGCGGATCCTGCGAGCCATTGGCGGCGCGGTAGGCCACGACGACGCTGTGCACTGTCAGCGCAGTGCGGCTGCCCGTGACCCCGGCACGGGGCGCATCGCGGCGTGCGCGTCATGCAATGAGTTTCTCTTTGAGGCCAATAAGACCATCGTCGACGCCGGCCCCGTCGAACAGCTTCCCAATGTGTTCCGCCTCACCAATGAGCAAGTCGCCGAGCAGTGCACCCTGCTAGAGCATCTCGTTGAACGGGACGTCTCCGTGCTGCGCGTGAACGACGTCCGGTACCATCTCAATCCGGATCTCGTGCCCGACATCAACAACGTCGTCCTGTGCTCGACCTGTGCGAAAAATCCGGCCGATCACGACTCCAGCCTCTACAACGGGCACGACTGTGGTCGGCGGGGGTCATTGCCCAAAGTGAACAGCACGACGCTCAACGCGATTTTACCCGCCCGAGCCTTCAATATTGACATCTTGATAAGGGCCAGCCACTCAACGGGGAACGCCATTTGTTTCATGCAAGACGGTCCTGTCGAGGTGGCCAACGTGCTGCCCCGGGTTTCCCCGGTGCAACGCCCGCAGGTGACCTTTCTCGGGCCGCGCGACGCCTGGCGGAAGGCGCAGGCTCGTCTCCGCGACATGTACAACATCGACATCACCGGAGCGTACCAGTGGCTCGAGTTCTGGACCGGGGTCAAACATCCGCGATTCGACGGCATTACCATTGACAATTCCTCCGAAATGCGCCGACGCCTGGACGAGGAGGGTGCCGCCATCGAGAACGATGCCATCTGCAATGACGATGTTGACGTCGCTGCAATGAATGCGCACGTGGACGATGACGACGTCAACAACGACGTGCCAGAGTCGCCGGCCAGCAACGCGGGCTGTGACCTTGTTCACGCGGCGGTCTTGCCCAAACAATCTCTCCTCAGTGGCGGCGTCAACCTGGCACTGCAGGCGCTGAACTACATCATTCACCCCGACGACAAGAATGCCGGAGATCATGTTCCCCCTCCTATCACGGTGGTTTCACGCGGCGAAGACCCAATCGTCGAGTGGGACGAGAACAACGTTCTCATGTCGGCGGTTTTCGCGTCTTTGTTCCTTCTGGGCAAGGGATTGTCCAAGGGCACGTTGCGGCCAAATATACATTCGACGAAATGGCGAATGGACATTGGCAAAAACGGCATGTGGCAACCACGCGTGGGACCACAGGCTCGCAAGCCACTCGTTCCACGCGGGAAACGGTCGCGGCCGGAGGAGCCAGCTCCGACGCCGCAAGAGTCTGCTGTGGCGGTGAAGCGGCGACCAAGCCCACCTCCGCTCGGCGTCACTCCACATTGTCCGCCCCCTGTCTCGGTCGAACACGTTGTCTTCGTTCCGGGGTACGGAAGGCTGTTCCCGAACGACTTCCGCTGCTTACAACCTGGCCAGTGGTTGAACGACAACATCATCAACCTGTTCGGGCAGTTCTACTGCCTGCCATGAGCGGCATATGTCCACCTGTTTAACACGTTCCTGTACACAAAGTTCTTGGCGGGCCATCTCGACGACTTGAATTGCGTCTTCGATGGCGTGTCTTCCAGGCCGGTGTGGATCATACCGATCCACGACCAGTCGCACTGGCAGATCTTGGTCATCGTCAACGCCACGTGCCCACCAAGGTCGACTGCCATGCTGTTAGACTCAATGGCTGCGTGCGGGCAGTCGCGCAACGCCAAAAACATCGCGGCCTTTGCCAGCATGGTGGTGGACCGGGTCGTGCGCGCCGAATCGGTGAGCACGCCGGTGGCGATCACCACCGTGGCAATCACCACGGTGCTTGTGCCGCAGCAATCGAATGGCTACGACTGCGGCGTCTACGCCCTGCTCAACATCATGCACCTGGTGCGCCATTACGACAACATTGTGGCCGTTCAAGGACCAGGTCAGGTGGATTGGCGCGCGTGGTACACGCAGGAGGCGGCGTCACAGCACAGGCGCGACCTGCTGCACCAGCTGCATGAACTTAAAGACCTACAGCAATAAATCAACAATCATCATCTGATGCAATAGTAACAGCTACAACTTCCAACACGACTACGGTATCCAACACGGATCGCACGAATGCGCTGTCCAACCAAGTTTCTACCTGCTCACTCCGAAGGAACGTGTTTGGTGTGGGGATATAAGCCAGAACGCAACGCAGAGAAGGGAGTCCTGTACGAGTTGGCGTCGTGGATGGAGCTGCAGCAACGGTGCCCAGGGAGTCACAGAGCAAGGGATAGTAGAGTAAAGCGTGGAGAGACAGTGTGAGTAAAGCGTAGAGAGAGTGTCAGTAGAGTAAAGCATGGAGAGACAGTGGTAGCGAGAACGCAGTGAGCAACCAGAGTAGCCATGCATCGGAAGTATGCAGAGTAGGAGAAACCGTAGAGACGACAAGCGTAGCGATAGTGACGTAGAGAGACGCAGAGCGACGCAGAGCGGAGTGAGGGCACGGAGAGACGCGGAGCGGACCGAGGTCACGCTGAGACGCAGAGCGGTGGCGCGGCGAAGGTGGACTCTAAGAGAAAAATAAAGAGAGAGAAAAACAACCTTTTGTACGAGTCCTACACACGGTTCATTTTGTGCACCAGTAAAACATATACCTATGTTTTGAATTTGAAAAAATCATATTCTATTTTTCCAATTAAGAGGAGTTCGGTGAATGCGCATATGAAACTGGTGGGGTTCAGTACCTCCTACAAGGTTAAGAACCACTGCCCTAACACAAAGGGGTAGCTTGCCCCTTCCACCACGTACCCTAAGGAGGTAGTCCCTCCGGGCTAACTAGCCCTAACACAACTGGAAGAGGCTGTCAAGACTGGACCCCAACTTGGGTCCGGGTCTTGTCTTCGGGGCTTCTCTTCAGGGTGACGGCTTCAGGTCTTCAAGTTAACAACAGCAACCGTACCCCTTCAAAAGTCCGGCTTATATAGTCAGTCCCGGGGCTTCCTCTCGACCCGAGCCACGCCTCCCTTCTCGATCCTTCGAGAAGCACCTGGAACTGGTCCTGGGGTCCCCCAGCCCCCTCTTTTGGGGCCCCTCCCCCGGTACCTCCGGCCACTAGCCCTCTGGGTTCATCTGGAGTGCCATGGCCCCCTGTCACCCCTGCGCCGCTCCAGGTGCTCTCGCCCCCTATCCGGGGCTGACAGTGCACACGGAGTGCCATGCCCGACAGCTGCCGAAGCGGCGTGTCTCATACTTCACACACAGGCCGACTTCACATGACATGCAGTGGCATCCCCCAATGCCACTACACTACTTTAGAGTCAATAGATAATACTGCAGAGTTGGTAGACACTACTGTAGAGTCGGTAGATATTAATGTAGAGTCAGTAGTGTAGTCAGTCGTTACTACTATAGAGTCTCCTGTACACCAGGCGAGGTAGTTAACATCTGATATCCACACTGCCCATAGACTCCATGTAGCAGGGATCGAACCCAGGACCTCCTGTACACCAGGAGAGGTAGTTAACATCTCATAGCCACACTGCCCATAGACTCCACGTAGCAGGGATTGGACCCACGACCTCCTGTACGCCAGGAGAGGTAGTTAACATCTCATAGCCACACTGCCCATAGACTCCACGTAGCAGGGATTGGACCCACGACCTCCTGTACACCAGGAGAGGTAGTTAACATCTCATAGCCACACTGCCCATAGACTCCACGTAGCAGGGATCGAACCCAGGACCTCCTGTACACCAGGAGAGGTAGTTAACATCTCATAGCCACACTGCCCATAGACTCCACGTAGCAGGGATCGAACCCAGGACCTCCTGTACACCAGGAGAGGTAGTTAACATCTCATAGCCACACTGCCCGTAGACTCCACGTAGCAGGGATTGGACCCACGACCTCCTGTACACCAGGAGAGGTAGTTAACATCTGATATCCACACTGCCCATAGACTCCACGTAGCAGGGATCGAATCCAGGACCTCCTGTACACCAGGAGAGGGAGACTATTCTTATCTTCACATCGTCCGGAATAATGATGTCACCCATTGTTTTAATATGGGGTGGTGGAGTGGCGGGTGAGATGGGAAGACTCTTCATCTCTCCCCATCTTCTGGAAGATCTCCCCATCCTACGGAAGATAAGAAGATAGTAATAATTTTATTGTTTACTTTAATTATTTTATTATTTCCCTTCTACGTGACTTTACCGAATGAACCAAGAATATGAATCCCTGCAGTCACGAAAGCTTTAAATCGAAAGATAGGAATAGTTTTCCGATCTTCCTATCTTCCTTTCTTCCGGAAGACCTTTCCATCTTACGGAATATAGGAAGAGTCTTCCGGAAGATTGGGAAGATGGGAAGACTCTTCTATCTTCCGGAAGAATGACGTCACCCATTGTGTTTACATGGCGGGAGGGGGGGGGGTGCCCCGGCCCCCCGCCAAATAAAAAAACACCAAAATCTTCCGGAAAGAAGCCGTCGACCAATGAGGAAGGCGTCCCTGGGCTGTCGGTGACGTCACGCTGCGACAGAGCTGCCCCCCGGGGGGGGGGAGAGGCGGCGGCTCCCTCCATTGCCGCACAGCGCAGCAGCAGCAGGAGGACGCTGTGAGGAGGCAGCGAGAATTTTCCACAATCCGCCGCCATCCTCCTTGCAGGAGCGCTCGCATCGCCACCCGGCACCCACCCGGCAGACACCGTCGACGCGTTGTCACGGCGCATCCGATGGCGGCGCAGATGGGGCGGCTGGCGAGCGCCGTGCTGGGCATCCTCCTCACGGTACGAGGAGGCTGAGGGGAGGCTCCGTTAGATCCATGATGGCCGCCCGTTCTGTATTGGGCTCCTTGACATGTCATCGTCCGCGGGAGGGGGGCGGTTGCGACTGTTAATTCGCTTATCTCGGGATCGCTTCGCGATGCGGTGCGTGCATTCGAAGCCGTCTTTTTTCCCCTTTTGAATGTTTTTTTGTTCGCTTCCCCCGCCGCCTACGTTGCAATGAACAATAAAATGAAAATGTGTGAGCAAAATATTAACATTGCTATTGCCATTGTAGTAATTGTTGCGAATGGTTGGTTGGCCGTGCATTCGGCTCGACAGGGGTAAATGCCACCTTTGTTGCGGTGTTAATAATGAAATCCGCAAAGACAGAATTTAATTGCTATTATAAATGCGCATTAAAGTCACTTGATACGCGTATCGATATCAAGATAAATATTTCTGCAAAATCAGAACAAAATCGAATAACATCACCGTTAAAGATCACGTTGCATATGAAATGCGTTGTGTTAATGTGTCGCGATTTAAATCTTATCGCAAGATGCGAATTAATATTTGTATTTATCATTGATTTAAAATAACCCATTACTATATTAAATATAATAACACGTTAATAATATATCACGCGTTCTGTTTAACGTTACATGTTGATATAGCTTTGTATTCGATAAGCGAATCAATAATATATGAATGCATGCAATATATTTAACAATGTATCACTTAATACCTCATTGTTTCATATCACGCTATATATGAATATATCACAATATACGTATTCATCTATAAATATGTCGCCATAGGTATCTATATATCACTGGTAATATAGTACTAAAATATGACGGTATGTATTGATATATTATTCAGAAAGCTATCAATATATCCCAATAAGATGTATCAATGCATCGTTGTCAAGATATCGCCGTTAAATACATGAAGTTATATATTAATATATCATTGTTAATCTACCATACTTAATCGATATATGTATCACTATTGATGCATGTCAGTATGTATTGCTGTTAAAATAATGTGTGCATTTTTACGCATTAATACATTGCACTAAGTATAACATTACTTACCTTTGTTGATGTATCACTGCATACACATGGGTATCTATTGATACGTGTCGTATGCACCAATATGTATCAGCAATACGTATGCATCGATATCAATATTTATCGATGTCTATGAATACAAAGACCAAAGATCCCCCGTGTAGCCTGTAGCAGGCTGTCGGGGCAAGTGCTGTTAGTAGCACTGTGGCACACACAGGGTGTGGGGGGCCAGGACCACGCCCGGCCGCCTTTGTCTCCCCAGTGGCGATGTTTACTACGCCACTTCCGCTACACCAGCTACTAGACACACACCAACAACAACCGCCATTCGCCACTAAGTGGCGGTGACGTCACCACGACGCTTGTGCCAGGCCATGTGCACCTTGAGGCCACGTGAAGTGTCAATCGCTCGCTGGCAGGAGCTCACTGGGCAGACCCAGGTGCCACAGGCCGACTGACTGAGATGACTGGCTGATGCACCACCTGTGCCCCCTACTGTGCCAACTTGCTGTGCTTTAGCGACCTGGTGCTCCGCTCGTTGTTGTGAGCCCCGCTCCTCCGCCCTCCGTTGTTGCTGGAGGGCGACTGCCTCCAACTGCCCAGTAGCGTCCTTCACGAGCCTCCTCCACAGAGGCCGATCTTGACACCGCTGGTACCAGTCATCGGCAAGTCCACTCGGCTCCACGTCCTCCTGTACCACATCACTCCATCTCTTCTCTAGCCCGTGCCGCGCCCGTTTAGCCTCCTTGATCTGGTCGAACAATAGCTGTTTAGGCATGCGGTGGCTGAGCATGCGGGCTACATGACCCAGCCAACGCAGCCTTGCCTGCCGGAGGAACTCACCGATGGGATTTTGCCCAGATCTTTCAAGGATTTGTGAGCTCCTCACACAATCCAGCCTGGGTAAACCCAGGATGGATCATAGGCAGGCCAGCCTGGATGTTTCTAACCGGCAAAGATGTTCCATTAGAGAAGTCTATGTTTCACAAGCGTAGAGAAGGGAGGGCACGACTGTGCCCGAGAAGACCTGAAGCTTCGTGTGGAGCGACAGACCCGGTAGCTTCCACACAGCATTACACAGCCGATGAAAATATATTTCTGCTCGACTGATTCGGAGTGAGACCTCTGCTGTTAAACCGGAGCCGGTCATGAGCACACTGCCCAGGTATGGGAAACTCTCTACTCTCCACAACTGCCCCATCACCGATTGGGAGTTGTGGGGGTGGAGTGTCTAATGATACTAAGTACCCAGGCAGGTGCTTAGTTTTGGTGGGGCTGATGGAAAGACCCCACCTCTTAGTGGCAAGCTGCAGGTTCAGCAGCAGCGCCTCCAACGCCTCTTCTGAGTGAGCAGCAATTACCAGATCATCGGCATACATAACGTGGTTGAGCAATGGAGAGCCATCCCTCGACCGCACCCAGGCATCGATCAGCATCACATTGTATCTATACCAGATGAAAATTCCTCCGGTACAGCCATGGAAGACTTGATGAACTACGTGGTCAAAATAGATGTTAAATAACGTGGGAGCCAGACGATATCCTTGTCACACCCGAAGGTTAACAGGGAATGGCTCCTGACTCCTAGCTTTACTATTATTAAGGTTCTTAATGATTGTGAGCAGAGAGTCAGAGACTCAAAAAAGCACGAAGAACAATCCAGAGCCCAGGCCTACTGATGGTATCATAGGCCTTGACCAGGTCAATAAAGCAGAGCTGTAGGTCTTGTTGGGATTCCCTACACCTCTGCTGTAGCAGACGGACAAAAAAAATGGCATCTGTGTAGGGGACCGCCCTTTCCCGAAACCACATTGGGGCTCCGCAAGCTTCTCCTCAGCGTGCCTGGCAAGGCGATGTTGAATAATCCTTGCCAGGATCTTTCCCGGCCTCACACTGAGGACGGAGATGCCCCTGTAGTTGCCACAGTTTGTGCGGTTCCCCGTTCTTGAAGAGGGGACCATCAGGGAATCATTCCAATCCTGCCACCCACACACAGACAGACACGCAAGACAAAGACATGCACACAGATCTCTCCATCTCTCTTGCCAGGTGCAGGATTAGGATTCCACCGTCTAAGCTCCATGACCCCCCAGGCATCAGGGATTAGGGACACAGCGGAAATGATGGATTAAGTGTGTGAGTGAGTGGCTGTGAGAGTCTGACAGTGTTTGAGGGTGTGAGTGTCTGTGTGTGAGGGTGAGAGTGTGAGTCTGGCTCCCTGTGATGAGTCTACGGGTCTCTGTGATGAGCCTGCATGGCGAGTATGGGTCTGTCTGGTGAGTATGGGTCTCTGTGTTGTGAGTCTATGGGTCTCTGCATGATGGGTTTATGAGTCACTGTGTGTTGAGTCTATGGGTGTCTGTGATGAGTCTATGGGTCTCTGTGTGGTGAGTCGATGGTTCTCAAGTGAGTCTATGGGTCTGTGTAGTGAGCCTATGGGTCTATGTATGATGAGTCTATGGGTCTATGTGTGATGAGTCTATTGGTAGCTGCGTGGTGGGTCTATTGGTCTCTGTGTGATGAATCTATGAGTCTCTGTGTGATGAGTCTATGGGTCTCTGTGTAGTGCGTCTACGGGGTATTTGTGTATAAATTTCCACAGTGACCTTGCTTGTGTGCATTGTCCTTGTATTGGTTGCATTTTGGCATTGCCCTCTGGTCCACCACAATCGTGATGCACGGATTTTTTTTACTCTGGGTCCTCCGGCTTTTCCCCCGCCCACATTTAGAATCGACAAGCAGTTGATAGATTATTTTGCGCGTGCTACAAGTGTCCGCGTTATGACCATCGATAATGATAAGCCACTTCTGTTTAGCGGCCATCACAGGCGCGATGGCCAGGTGCGCTTCTGAAAATGTTATTTTTCTTAGTCGTCAACCTCCGTGGGCTTTGCCTTGGTCAGGGTTGGTGATCATTTGGTTTTCAGAGTAGATGTTCGATTATCCCGGCTAATGACAGGGTTAAAATCGCGGATCTCCACGCCACAAAACCGCTATTGCCGGGGTATAAAAACACGTTTAAGTTTCCCTGTCGAACGCACAGAGTCGGTAAATTAAAACTCGCGAATGAATGATCGCGTAAGTCGCTCGAAGTGATGGCGCACGCTTGTGGTGATCATTACTCTGTCGATTCAGAACTAATAACTTGACGATTGAGCGATGGAAGATGCTCCTGCTCGGTGATAATAATACAAATAAAACCTTCCTGGCTCATGCCCCGCAGAAGACTTGGCCCACTGAGTGGATAATAGCTGAGCCACAGCCAATCAGACATCAATCAAACTCCGCCACCCACTTTTGTAAAGCTATGGTAACTCCTGTACTGTAGAGGCTATCGCTTGGACATCAGATTAACTGGAGCAATACATTGGTTCGTTTTAAGCACTGGGTGTGACTTGTAGTAACACATTGACAAGGGATGACAATGTTGTCTAACTGTTTTTAGATTACTAATGTGGCCTTTTAAGGTTAAAAACACCACTAGTTATTCATTTCATGTAAAAATCTCAGGCGCCGCGGTTAATCTGTAAGTCGGCTCAATGGCACGCGAATTATCGAGAACACCAAATAAATATTGAATACTCGCAGATACAACTGTCATCAGTAGCAGAATAAACGTGCCAACAAGGACACTCAAAAAAATTACAATTTGTTATTTTCTTTGATCCTATCTACGTGACTTTACCGAAAGATCCAAGAATGTGAATTCCTGCGGTCACGAAATCTTTTAGTCAAGATTTTACAGTCAATTTTGATAATGTTGAAGTTCTGTGCAAAACTAGTTACTACTGGCCAAGACTAATTAGAGAATCTATCGAAATTGAAAGGAATAAAAATGTTTTAACCGTTCGGATAGCTACCGACTTACTGCTGCGTGGAAGCGAATCATCAAATAATACGTTGTTTAAATGCATGCCTATACAAGCCACCATGCTTCAATAGGGATTACCGTTGGTACGGCTATTTTAATACACACAATGGACAGGAAGGACAAGATCAATGGCCCTGCATAATGCGCATGCATCATGTATGTTGGCTCAAGAGTGCAGAATTGTGGTCACCACATTTACGCCTCTATATCAGAAATGAAACAGTAAGGCATCTCCACATAAAAGGAGCCGAGAGTGGGGGGGAGCTCAGGGCTCCATCGTCACTAAACGTCTCCGCTCGATAATGCGCTGTGAAGGGCAGCAGTTGGCTGTCTGAGTCGGCGCCGTCGGTGTTGTTACAGCCAGTGTCGTGTGTACAGGCCGAGGCTGTGAGCTACTGTGGAGAGAGCGTGTGCTAATGTAGCGTCAACGATTCAGAGCCAGAGTTTATAAGAGGCACAGGCACTTTCTTTATTACCAACTTCCACTGTCTCGTTAGTATGACTATACTAATGTCTCTGTATACGCATGCATAGCTCTCTCTCTGCATTAACGGCTCCGATTCGCTTGGTTGGCTACGTGCAGTTTGTATCTATGTACGGTTAACTTCTTTGACACCATACGTAGCCAACCGTGCTGTATGTACGTTGAACTTCTTTCGCACCGTAATGTAGCCAACCGTGCTAATGTGTGTGTGTGTTGAACTTCTTCCGCACAGTACGTAGCTGACCATGCTAAATATCCAAGCATATTTGCATTCGATATACCCATATACAACTTTCTTTGTATCTTTGCATTACTATATCTCAATAAACACAGCGCTCTCGACTGTCTATGTATCTGTATCCCCATCTCTTTTATCTGTGTACGAATTTGACTTTATACCTCAGTGCATATCTCTCCCCCCTCCCTCCCCACCTCTCTTTCCCCTTCCTACCCCCTCCCTCCCCCCTCTCCCCCCTCCCTACCCCCTCCTTCCCCCCTCCCTCCCTCTCCCCGTGTAGGCTACTGCCTGCCACTCGGCCACGCTGAGCTTGGCCGAGCCCCAGGTGGCGATGTTCTGCGGCAAGCTGAACATGCACCTGGGCCTGGACACTGGGCGCTGGCAGCCTGACCCCAGCGGGGTCACCAGCTGCCTGGCTACCAGACAGGACATACTCGCTTACTGCCAGCAGGTGAGACACTCACCTACTCACCCAGCCACTCACCCAGCCACTCGCCCACTCACTTACTCACCCGGCCACTCGCCTAGCCGCTCACCTAGCCACTCACCCACTCACCTACTCACCCAGCCACTCAGCCACTCACCTAGCCACTCGCTCACCTAGCCGCTCACCTAGCCACTCACCTAGCCACTCACCTAGCCACTCACCTAGCCGCTCACCTAGCCACTCACCTAGCCGCTCGCTCACCTAGCCACTCACCTAGCCACTCACCTAGCCACTCACCTAGCCACTCACCTAGCCACTCACCTAGCCACTCACCTAGCCATGCTCACCTAGCCACTCACTAGCACTCCACTAGCCACTTCAGCTACTAGCCTCACCTAGCACTCACCTAGCCACTCATCTAGCCACTCACCTAGCAAATCACCTAGGCCCACTCACCTAGCCACTCACCTAGCCACTCACCTACGCCTCACCTAGCCACTCACCTAGCCACTCAGCTACTCGCTCACCTAGCCACTCACCTACCACTATCGCTCACCTAGCCGCTCACCTAGCCGCTCACCTAGCCGCTCACCTAGCCGCTCACCTAGCCACTCACCTAGCGCACTCACTTAGCCACTCACCTAGCCACTCACCTACCGCTCACCTAGCCGCTGCACCTAGCCACTCACCTAGCCAGCTCACGCCTAGCCGCTCACCTAGCCGCTCACCTAGCCGCTCACCTAGCCGCTCACCTAGCCGCTCACCTAGCCGCTCACCTAGCCGCTCACCTAGCCGCTCACCTAGCCGCTCACCTAGCCGCTCACCTAGCCGCTCACCTAGCCGCTCACCTAGCCGCTCACCTAGCCGCTCACCTAGCCGCTCACCTAGCCGCTCAGCTACTCGCTCACCTAGCCGCTCACCTAGCCGCTCACCGAGCCGCTCACCTAGCCGCTCACCTAGCCGCTCACCTAGCCGCTCACCTAGCCGCTCACCTAGCCGCTCACCTAGCCACTCACCTAGCCACTCAGCTACTCGCTCACCCAGCCACTCACCTAACCACTCACTCACCCACTCACCCGGCCACTCGCCTAGCCGCTCACCTAGCCACTCACCCACTCACCTACTCACCCAGCCACTCAGCCACTCACCTAGCCACTCACCTAGCCACTCGCTCACCTAGCCGCTCACCTAGCCACTCACCTAGCCACTCACCTAGCCACTCACCTAGCCACTCACCTAGCCGCTCACCTAGCCACTCACCTAGCCGCTCACCTAGCCACTCACCTAGCCACTCACCTAGCCACTCACCTAGCCACTCACCTAGCCACTCGCTCACCTAGCCACTCACCTAGCCACTCACCTAGCCACTCATCTAGCCACTCACCTAGCCACTCAGCTACTCGCTCACCTAGCCACTCACCTAGCCACTCACCTAGCCACTCACCTAGCCACTCACCTAGCCACTCACCTAGCCACTCACCTAGCCACTCAGCTACTCGCTCACCTAGCCACTCACCTAGCCACTCGCTCACCTAGCCACTCACCTAGCCGCTCACCTAGCCGCTCACCTAGCCGCTCACCTAGCCACTCACCTAGCCACTCACCTAGCCACTCACCTAGCCGCTCACCTAGCCGCTCACCTAGCCGCTCACCTAGCCGCTCACCTAGCCGCTCACCTAGCCGCTCACCTAGCCGCTCAGCTACTCGCTCACCTAGCCGCTCACCTAGCCGCTCACCGAGCCGCTCACCTAGCCGCTCACCTAGCCGCTCACCTAGCCGCTCACCTAGCCGCTCACCTAGCCGCTCACCTAGCCGCTCACCTACCGCCACTCACCTAGCCACTCAGCTACTCGCTCACCCAGCCACTCACCTAACCACTCACTCACCCACTCACCCGGCCACTCGCCTAGCCGCTCACCTAGCCACTCACCCACTCACCTACTCACCCAGCCACTCAGCCACTCACCTAGCCACTCACCTAGCCACTCGCTCACCTAGCCGCTCACCTAGCCACTCACCTAGCCACTCACCTAGCCACTCACCTAGCCACTCACCTAGCCGCTCACCTAGCCACTCACCTAGCCGCTCGCTCACCTAGCCACTCACCTAGCCACTCACCTAGCCACTCACCTAGCCACTCACCTAGCCACTCGCTCACCTAGCCACTCACCTAGCCACTCACCTAGCCACTCATCTAGCCACTCACCTAGCCACTCAGCTACTCGCTCACCTAGCCACTCACCTAGCCACTCACCTAGCCACTCACCTAGCCACTCACCTAGCCACTCACCTAGCCACTCACCTAGCCACTCACCTAGCCACTCAGCTACTCGCTCACCTAGCCACTCACCTAGCCACTCGCTCACCTAGCCACTCACCTAGCCGCTCACCTAGCCGCTCACCTAGCCGCTCACCTAGCCACTCACCTAGCCACTCACATAGCCACTCACCTAGCCACTCACCTAGCCGCTCACCTAGCCGCTCACCTAGCCGCTCACCTAGCCACTCACCTAGCCGCTCACCTAGCCGCTCACCTAGCCGCTCACCTAGCCGCTCACCTAGCCGCTCACCTAGCCGCTCACCTAGCCACTCACCTAGCCGCTCACCTAGCCGCTCACCTAGCCGCTCACCGAGCCGCTCACCTAGCCGCTCACCTAGCCGCTCACCTAGCCGCTCACCTAGCCGCTCACCTAGCCGCTCACCTAGCCACTCACCTAGCCACTCAGCTACTCGCTCACCCAGCCACTCACCCAGCCACTCACTCACCCACTCACCCGGCCACTCGCCTAGCCGCTCACCTAGCCATTCACCCACTCACCTACTCACCTGGCCACTCGCCTAGCCGCTCACCTAGCCACTCACCCACTCACCTACTCACCCAGCCACTCACCTAGCCACTCACCTAGCCACTCACCTAGCCACTCGCTCACCTAGCCACTCACCCAGCCACTCACCTAGCCACTCACCCAGCCACTCACCTAGCCACTCACCTAGCCGCTCACCTAGCCACTCACCTAGCCACTCACCTAGCCACTCGCTCACCTAGCCACTCACCCAGCCACTCACCTAGCCACTCACCTAGCCACTCACCTAGCCACTCACCTAGCCGCTCACCTAGCCACTCACCCAGCCACTCACCTAGCCACTCACCCAGCCACTCACCCAGCCACTCACCTAGCCACTCGCCTAGCCGCTCACCTAGCCACTCACCCACTCACCTACTCACCCAGCCACTCAGCCACTCACCTAGCCACTCGCTCACCTAGCCGCTCACCTAGCCACTCACCTAGCCACTCACCTAGCCACTCACCTAGCCGCTCACCTAGCCACTCACCTAGCCGCTCGCTCACCTAGCCACTCACCTAGCCACTCACCTAGCCACTCACCTAGCCACTCACCTAGCCACTCACCTAGCCACTCACCTAGCCACTCACCTAGCCACTCACCTAGCCACTCGCTCACCTAGCCACTCACCTAGCCACTCACCTAGCCACTCACCTTGCCACTCAGCTACTCGCTCACCTAGCCACTCACCTAGCCACTCGCTCACCTAGCCACTCACCTAGCCACTCACCTAGCCACTCACCTAGCCACTCACCTAGCCACTCACCTAGCCACTCAGCTACTCGCTCACCTAGCCACTCACCTAGCCACTCGCTCACCTAGCCGCTCACCTAGCCGCTCACCTAGCCGCTCACCTAGCCGCTCACCTAGCCGCTCACCTAGCCACTCACCTAGCCACTCACTTAGCCACTCACCTAGCCACTCACCTAGCCGCTCACCTAGCCGCTCACCTAGCCACTCACCTAGCCACTCACTAGCCACTCACCTAGCCACTCACCTAGCCAGCTCACCTAGCCGCTCACCTAGCCGCTCACCTAGCCGCTCACCTAGCCGCTCACCTAGCCGCTCACCTAGCCGCTCACCTAGCCGCTCACCTAGCCGCTCACCTAGCCGCTCACCTAGCCGCTCACCTAGCCGCTCACCTAGCCGCTCACCTAGCCGCTCACCTAGCCGCTCACCTAGCCGCTCACCTAGCCGCTCACCTAGCCGCTCAGCTACTCGCTCACCTAGCCGCTCACCTAGCCGCTCACCGAGCCGCTCACCTAGCCGCTCACCTAGCCGCTCACCTAGCCGCTCACCTAGCCGCTCACCTAGCCGCTCACCTAGCCACTCAGCTACTCGCTCACCCAGCCACTCACCTAGCCACTCACTCACCCGCTCACACCGGCCACTCGCCTAGCCGCTCACCTAGCCACTCACCCACTCACCTACTCACCCAGCCACTCAGCCACTCACCTAGCCACTCACCTAGCCACTCGCTCACCTAGCCGCTCACCTAGCCACTCACCTAGCCACTCACCTAGCCACTCACCTAGCCACTCACCTAGCCACTCACCTAGCCGCTCACCTAGCCACTCACCTAGCCGCTCGCTCACCTAGCCACTCACCTAGCCACTCACCTAGCCACTCACCTAGCCACTCACCTAGCCACTCGCTCACCTAGCCACTCACCTAGCCACTCACCTAGCCACTCATCTAGCCACTCACCTAGCCACTCAGCTACTCGCTCACCTAGCCACTCACCTAGCCACTCACCTAGCCACTCACCTAGCCACTCACCTAGCCACTCACCTAGCCACTCACCTAGCCAATCACCTAGCCACTCAGCTACTCGCTCACCTAGCCACTCACCTAGCCACTCGCTCACCTAGCCACTCACCTAGCCGCTCACCTAGCCGCTCACCTAGCCGCTCACCTAGCCACTCACCTAGCCACTCACCTAGCCACTCACCTAGCCACTCACCTAGCCACTCACCTAGCCGCTCACCTAGCCGCTCACCTAGCCGCTCACCTAGCCGCTCACCTAGCCGCTCACCTAGCCACTCACCTAGCCACTCACCTAGCCGCTCACCTAGCCGCTCACCGAGCCGCTCACCGAGCCGCTCACCTAGCCGCTCACCTAGCCGCTCACCTAGCCGCTCACCTAGCCGCTCACCTAGCCACTCACCTAGCCACTCAGCTACTCGCTCACCCAGCCACTACCCAGCCACTCACTCACCCACTCACCCGGCCACTCGCCTAGCCGCTCACCTAGCCATTCACCCACTCACCTACTCACCTGGCCACTCGCCTAGCCGCTCACCTAGCCACTCACCCACTCACCCACTCACCTACTCACCCAGCCACTCACCTAGCCACTCACCTAGCCACTCACCTAGCCACTCGCTCACCTAGCCACTCACCCAGCCACTCACCTAGCCACTCACCCAGCCACTCACCTAGCCACTCACCTAGCCGCTCACCTCGCCACTCACCTAGCCACTCACCTAGCCACTCGCTCACCTAGCCACTCACCCAGCCACTCACCTAGCCACTCACCTAGCCACTCACCTAGCCACTCACCTAGCCGCTCACCTAGCCACTCACCCAGCCACTCACCTAGCCACTCACCCAGCCACTCACCCAGCCGCTCACCTAGCCGCTCACCTAGCCGCTCACCTAGCCGCTCACCTAGCCGCTCACCTAGCCGCTCACCTAGCCGCTCACCTAGCCACTCACCTAGCCACTCAGCTAGCCACTCGCTCACCTAGCCGCTCACCTAGCCGCTCACCTAGCCGCTCACCTAGCCACTCACCTAGCCACTCACCTAGCCACTCACCTAGCCACTCGCTCACCTAGCCACTCACCTAGCCACTCACCTAGCCACTCACCTAGCCACTCGCTCACCTAGCTGCTCACCTAGCCGCTCACCTAGCCACTCACCTAGCCACTCACTCACCCAGCCACTCACCTAGCCACTCACCCAGCCACTCACCTAGCCGCTCGCCTAGCCGCTCACCTAGCCGCTCACCTAGCCACTCACCTAGCCGCTCACCTAGCCACTCACCTAGCCACTCACCTAGCCGCTCACCTAGCCACTCACCTAGCCACTCACCTAGCCGCTCGCTCACCTAGCTGCTCACCTAGCCGCTCACCTAGCCACTCACCTAGCCGCTCACCTAGCCACTCACCTAGCCACTCGCTCACCTAGCCACTCACCTAGCCACTCACCTAGCCACTCGCTCACCTAGCCACTCACCTAGCCACTCACCTAGCCACTCACCTAGCCACTCATCTAGCCACTCGCTCACCTAGCCGCTCACCTAGCCACTCACCTAGTCACTCACCTAGCCACTCACCTAGCCACTTGCTCACCTAGCCGCTCACCTAGCCGCTCACCTAGCCGCTCACCTAGCCGCTCACCTAGCCGCTCACCTAGCCGCTCACCTAGCCACTCACCTAGCCACTCACCTAGCCACTCACCTAGCCACTCACCTAGCCACTCACCTAGCCACTCACCTAGCCATTCACCTAGCCACTCACCTAGCCACTCACCTAGCCACTCACCTAGCCACTCACCTAGCCACTCACCTAGCCGCTCACCTAGCCGCTCACCTAGCCGCTCACCTAGCCGCTCACCTAGCCGCTCACCTAGCCGCTCACCTAGCCACTCGCCTAGCCACTCGCCTAGCCACTCGCCTAGCCGCTCGCCTAGCCGCTCGCCTAGCCGCTCACCTAGCCACTCACCTAGCCACTCACCTAGCCACTCACCTAGCCACTCATCTAGCCACTCACCTAGCCACTCACCTAGCCACTCACCTAGCCACTCACCTAGCTGCTCACCTAGCCGCTCACCTAGCCACTCACCTAGCCACTCACCTAGCCACTCGCTCACCTAGCCACTCACCTAGCCACTCACCTAGCCACTCACCTAGCCACTCACCTAGCCACTCGCCTAGCCGCTCACCTAGCCACTCACCTAGCCACTCACCTAGCCACTCACCTAGCCACTCACCTAGCCACTCACCTAGCCGCTCACCTAGCTGCTCACCTAGCCGCTCACCTAGCCACTCACCTAGCCGCTCACCTAGCCACTCACCTAGCCACTCGCTTACCTAGCCACTCACCTAGCCACTCACCTAGCCACTCGCTCACCTAGCCACTCACCTAGCCACTCACCTAGCCACTCACCTAGCCGCTCACCTAGCCGCTCACCTAGCCGCTCACCTAGCCGCTCACCTAGCCGCTCACCTAGCCGCTCACCTAGCCGCTCACCTAGCCACTCGCCTAGCCACTCGCCTAGCCACTCACCTAGCCACTCACCTAGCCACTCACCTAGCCGCTCACCTAGCCACTCACCTAGCCACTCACCTAGCCACTCACCTAGCCACTCACCTAGCCACTCGCTCACCTAGCCGCTCACCTAGCCGCTCACCTAGCCACTCACCTAGCCACTCACCTAGCCGCTCACCTAGCCACTCACCTAGCCGCTCACCTAGCCACTCACCTAGCCGCTCACCTAGCCACTCACCTAGCCACTCACCTAGCCCCTCACCTAGCCGCTCACCTAGCCACTCACCTAGCCACTCACCTAGCCGCTCACCTAGCCGCTCACCTAGCCACTCACCTAGCCACTCACCTAGCCACTCACCTAGCCACTCACCTAGCCACTCGCCTAGCCGCTCACCTAGCCACTCACCTAGCCACTCACCTAGCCACTCACCTAGCCACTCACCTAGCCACTCACCTAGCCACTCACCTAGCCACTCATCTAGCCACTCACCTAGCCACTCACCTAGCCACTCACTTAGCCACTCACCTAGCCACTCACCTAGCCACTCACCTAGCCACTCGCTCACCTAGCCACTCACCTAGCCACTCGCCTAGCCACTCGCCTAGCCACTCGCCTAGCTACTCGCTCACCTAGCCACTCACCTAGCCACTCACCTAGCCGCTCGCCTAGCCGCTCACCTAGCCACTCACCTAGCCACTCACCTAGCCGCTCACCTAGCCGCTCACCTAGCCGCTCACCTAGCCGCTCACCTAGCCGCTCACCTAGCCGCTCACCTAGCCGCTCACCTAGCCGCTCACCTAGCCGCTCACCTAGCCACTCACCTAGCCACTCACCTAGCCGCTCACCTAGCCGCTCACCTAGCCGCTCACCTAGCCGCTCACCTAGCCGCTCACCTAGCCGCTCACCTAGCCGCTCACCTAGCCGCTCACCTAGCCGCTCACCTAGCCACTCACCTAGCCACTCACCTAGCCACTCGCTCACCTAGCCGCTCACCTAGCCGCTCACCTAGCCGCTCACCTAGCCACTCACCTAGCCACTCACCTAGCCACTCACCTAGCCACTCACCTAGCCACTCACCTAGCCACTCACCTAGCCACTCACCTAGCCACTCACCTAGCCACTCACCCACTCACCTAGCCACTCACCTAGCTGCTCACCTAGCCCCTCACCCAATCATCCACCCACTTTCCCTCCCAGGTGTATCCGGAGCTCCAGGTGCGAAATGTGGTGGAGGGGAACTCCCCGGTGACTATCGGAGGCTGGTGCCGGAGAGACAGAGCCCACGGGAAGAGGAGCGGAGCAGGAGAGAGGGGAGGAGAGAGGGGAGACTCTGCCAGCACGGGGCAGTGCAGGGGTCACCCTCACGTCGTGGTGCCGTACCGCTGCCTAGGTAAGAGACACTAGGAGGGAGAGAGGGACACATACAGGGAGAGAGACACGGGGAGAGACACGAGGAAAGAGAGAGAAAGGGACACATACACGGGGAGAGACACGGGAAGAGAGAGAGAAAGGGACACATACAGAGAGAGAGACACGGGGAGAGAGACACGGGGAGAGCGAGAGAAAGGGACACATACAGGGAGAGAGACGCGGGGGGAGTGACGCACCTAGCCTGACACAAGCGCCGTGGTGACATCATGCCGGTTGTTGTGTGACTGTGGCACTGTGTCACTTTGTGTGACTCACTGTGTGTCACTTTGTGTGACTGTGTAACTTTTTCACTGCGTGTCACTGTGTCACCGTGTGTGTGTGTGACTGTGTCACTGTGTGTGTGTGTGACTGTGTCACTGTGTGTGTCACCGTGTGTGTGTGACTATGTCACTGTGTGTGTCACCGTGTGTGTGACTGTATCACCGTGTGTCACCGTGTGTCACCGTGTGTGTGTGACTGTGTCACCCTGTGTGTGACTGTCACTGTGTTACCGTGTGTGACTCACTGTGTGTGTCACCCTGTGTGTAACTGTGTCACTGTGTGTGTGACTGTCACTGTGTGTCACCCTGTGTGTGACTGTGTCACCGTGTGTGTAACTGTGTCACTGTGTGTGTCACCCTGTGTGTGACTGTGTCACTGTGTGTCACCGTGTGTGTGACTGTATCACCATGTGTCACCGTGTGTGTGACTGTCACTGTGTGTGTCACTGTGTGTGTGACTGTCACTGTGTGTCACCGTGTGTGTGACTGTCACTGTGCGTGTCACCGTGTGTGTGACTGTCACTGTGCGTGTCACCGTGTGTGTGACTGTCACTGTGCGTGTCACCGTGTGTGTGACTGTCACCGTGTGTGTGACTGTCACTGTGCGTGTCACCGTGTGTGTGACTGTCACTGTGCGTGTCACCGTGTGTGTGACTGTCACTGTGCGTGTCACTGTGTGTGTGACTGTCACCGTGTGTGTGACTGTCACTGTGCGTGTCACCGTGTGTGTGACTGTCACTGTGCGTGTCACCGTGTGTGTGACTGTCACCGTGTGTGTGACTGTATCACCGTGTGTCACTGTGTATCACCCTGTGCGTGACTGTGTCACCGTGTGTGTGTGACTGTGGCACCCTGTGTGTGACTATCACTGTGTGTCACCGTGTGTGACTGTCACTGTGTGTGTCACCCTGTGTGTGACTGTGTCACTGTTTGTGTCACCCTGTGTGTGACTGTGTCATTGTTTGTGTCACCCTGTGTGTGACTGTGTCACTGTTTGTGTCACCCTGTGTGTGACTGTGTCACTGTTTGTGTCACCCTGTGTGTGACTGTGTCACTGTTTGTGTCACCCTGTGTGTGACTGTGTCACTGTTTGTGTCACCGTGTGTGTGACTGTGTCACTGTGTGTCACCGTGTGTGACTGTGTCACTGTGTGTCACCGTGTGTGTGACTGTATCACCGTGTGTCACCGTGCGTGTGACTGTCACTGTGTGTGTCACCGTGTGTGTGACTGTGTCACTGTGTGTGTCACTGTGTGTGTGACTGTCACTGTGTCTCACCGTGTGTGTGACTGTCACTGTGTCACCGTGTGTGTGACTGTCACTATGCGCGTCACCGTGTGTGTGACTGTCACCGTGCGTGTCACCGTGTGTGTGACTGTCACCGTGTGTGTGACTATCACTGTGTGTCACTGTGTGTCACCCTGTGCGTGACTGTGTCACCGTGTGTGTGTGACTGTGTCACCCTGTGTGTGACTGTCACTGTGTGTCACCGTGTGTGACTGTCACTGTGTGTGTCACCCTGTGTGTGTGTGTCACCCTGTGTGACTGTGTCACTGTTTGTGTCACCCTGTGTGTGACTGTGTCACTGTTTGTGTCACCGTGTGTGTGTGACTGTCACCCTGTGTGACTGTGTCACTGTGTGTGTGTGACTGTGTCACTGTGTGTCACCCTGTGTGTGACTGTGTCACCATGTGTGTGACTGTGTCACTGTGTGTCACCCTGTGTGTGACTGTGTCACTGTGTCACCGTGTGTGTGACTGTGTCACTGTGTGACCGTGTGTGTGACTGTATCACCGTGTGTCAGCGTGTGTGTGACTGTCACTGTGTGTGTCACCGTGTGTGTGACTGTGTCACCGTGTGTGTGATTCTCACTGTGTGTGTCACCGTGTGTGGGACTGTATCACCGTGTGTGTGATTCTCACTGTGTGTGTCACCGTGTGTGTGACTGTGTCACTGTGTGCGTGACTGTCACTGTGTCACCGTGTGTGTGACTGTCACTCTGTGTCACCGTGTGTGTGACTGTCACTGTGTGTGTCACCGTGTGTGTGACTGTCACTGTGTGTGTCATCGTGTGTGTGACTGTCACTGTGTGTGTCATCATGTGTGTGACTGTCACTGTGTGTGACTGTGTCACTGTGTGTCACTGCATGTGTCACTGTGTGTGTCACTGTGTGTGTCACTGTGTGTGTCACTGTGGGGAGCGGTAGTGCAGCGGTTAGCGCGCTGCGCTATGAACCTGGCGACCCGGGTTCGATTCCCGCTCACGGCCAACACCGCCAGTGACGATTATCTGAACCGGTCCTGGGCCTCCCCTAGGTCGACTCAGCCTGAAATGAGTACCCGGTGCGGTGTGTAAACATCGCCACTGGGGAGACAAAGGCGGTCGGGCGTGGTGCTGGCCACCCACCCCCTCGTGTACCGTTCCAGCCTTCATAGGTGCTCGCTAACAGCACTTGCCTGTTAAGGCTATACGGGGGATCTTTGTCACTGTGTGTAACTGTGTGTGACTGTGTGTCACTGCACAGTCGGAGAGTTCAAGAGTGACGCCCTCCTCGTACCAGAGAAGTGCCACTTCCTGCACAAGGAGAAGATGGAGGAGTGTGAGACTCATCTGCACTGGCACAGCACTGCCAAGGAGGTGTGTGTCAGTGCTTGTGTTACTCTGTGTGCCACTGGGAGTGAGTGGCTCAACACTGCCCATAGACTCAACACTGCACCATAGACTTAACACTGCCCATAGACTTAACACTGCCCATAGACTCAACACTGCAACATAGTCTCAACACTGCACCATAGACTCAGCACTAGACCATAGACTCAACACTGCCCCAATGGACTCAACACTGCACCATAGACTCAACACTGCCCATAGACTCAACACTGCACCATAGACTCAACACTGCCCATAGACTCAACACTGCCCATAGACTCAACACTGCCCATAGACTCAACACTGCACCATAGACTCAACACTGCACCATAGACTCAGCACTGCACCATAGACTCAGCACTAGACCATAGACTCAACACTACCCCAATGGACTCAACACTGCCCATAGACTCAACACTGCCCATAGACTCAACACTGCACAATAGATTCAACACTGCACCATAGACTCAACACTGCACCATAGACTCAACACTGCACCATAGACTCAACACTGCCCCAATGGACTCAACACTGCACCATAGACTCAACACTGCCCATAGACTCAACACTGCCCATAGACTCAACACTGCACCATAGACTCAACACTGCACCATAGACTCAGCACTGCACCATAGACTCAACACTGCCCATAGACTCAACACTGCACCAATGGACTCAACACTGCACCATAGACTCAGCACTGCACCATAGACTCAGCACTAGACCATAGACTTAACACTGCCCCATAGACTCAACACTGCACCATGGACTCAACACTGCACCATAGACTCAACACTGCACCATAGACTCAACACTGCCCCAATGGACTCAACACTGCACCATAGACTCAACACTGCACCATAGACTCAACACTGCCCATAGACTCAACACTGCACCATAGACTCAACACTGCACCATAGACTCAACACTGCACCATAGACTCAACACTGCCCATAGACTCAACACTGCACCAATGGACTCAACACTGCACCATAGACTCAACACTGCCCATAGACTCAACACTGCACAATAGATTCAACACTGCACAATAGATTCAACACTGCACCATAGACTCAACACTGCACCGTAGACTCAACACTGCACCATAGACTCAACACTGCCCCAATGGACTCAACACTGCCCATAGACTCAACACTGCCCATAGACTCAACACTACCCATAGACTCAACACTGCACCATAGACTCAACACTGCACCATAGACTCAACACTGCACCATAGACTCAACACTGCACCATAGCGTTAGCACTGCCCATATCTTTCTGTATATCTCTGTTTCTGTCTATCTCTGTATATCTCTGTTTCTGTCTCTCTCTGTGTCTCTCCGTCTCTCTGTCTCTCTCTGTATATCGCTCTGTCTCTCTCTGTAAGTCTCTGTCTCTCTCTGTATATCGCTCTGTCTGTCTCTGTCTCTCTCTGTATGTCTCCACCTCTCTCCGTGTCACCCCCATGTAGGCGTGCGAGGCTCAGCACTCCAGTCTGCTCAACTTCGGCATGCTGCTGCCCTGCGCCATCGACCGTTTCCGTGGTGTGGAGTTCGTCTGCTGCCCTCTGGATCCCCAGCGAGCTGCCCATGAGGGGCAGCAGCAGCAGCCAGAAGGGCAGCAGCAGGAGGAAGAGGAGCAGGAGGATAGGAATCTCAACGTCGGATTCACCTCTCAGGAGCTACGGCCCATCGATCCGGTGTACGACTGGTGGGAGGGCGGCCATGGCACGGACAGCAACTACCAGGCTGGGTGAGTGAGAGACATAGCAACTACCAGGCTGGGTGAGTGAGAGACATAGCAACTACCAGGCTGGGTGAGTGAGAGACATAGACATCAACTACCAGGCTGGGTGGGTGTGAGTTGTGTGGCACAGACAGCAACTACCAGGCTGGGTGGGTGTGAGTTGTGACACACAGATAACAACTACCAGGCGGGGTGGGTGTGAGTTGTGTGGCACAGACAGCAACTACCAGGTGGGGTGGGTGTGAGTTGTGACACACAGATAACAACTATCAGGCTGGGTGGGTGTGAGTTGTGTGGCACAGATAACAACTATCAGGCTTGGTGGGTGTGAGTTGTGACACACAGATAACAACTATCAGGCGGGGTGGGTGTGAGTTGTGAGGCACAGATAACAACTATCAGGCTGGGTGGGTGTGAGTTGTGTGGCACAGATAACAACTATCAGGCTAGGTGGGTGTGAGTTGTGTGGCACAGATAACAACTACCAGGCTAAGTGGGTGTGAGTTGTGACACACAGATAACAACTACCAGGCTAAGTGGGTGTGAGTTGTGTGGCACAGATAACAACTATCAGGCTGGGTGGGTGTGAGTTGTGACACAGATAACAACTATCAGGCGGGGTGGGTGTGAGTTGTGAGGCACAGATAACAACTATCAGGCGGGGTGGGTGTGAGTTGTGACACACAGATAACAACTACCAGGCTAAGTGGGTGTGAGTTGTGAGGTGACATAGATAACAACTATCAGGCTGGGCGGGTGAGTGTGGGTGTATGCCCGGCTCTCTTGCTCACTTCTCCTCACCCGTCGTAGTGAGGAGCTCGCCGTGGACGACTCTCCACCTCCTCCTGCCCTCGCCAATGGCGACGGCGACGCTGGCGACGATGATGGCGACGAAGATGCCGGTGACGGTGATGATGATGAGGAGGAGGGGGGCGATGATGGCGACAATGACGATGGCGACGATGGTGACGACGATGGCAATGATGGCGACGACGATGGCGACGACGATGGCGGCGACGATGGCGGCAACGATGGCGACGACGATGGCAACGATGGCGACGATGATGATGAGGTGGAGGATGGAGTCACCGTCACCACGACCACTGAGTGGGGTGAGAGGGAGGGAGGGAGGGGAGGGAGGGGAGGGAGGGAGGGAGGGAGGGAGGGAGGGGAGGGAGGGAGGGAGGGGGAGGAGGGAGGGGAGGGAGGGGAGGGAGGGGAGGGAGGGAGGGAGGGGAGGAGGGGAGGAGGGAGGGAGGGAGGGAGGGGGAGGGAGGGAGGGGAGGGAGGGAGGGGAGGGAGGGAGGGGAGGGAGGGAGGGAGGGAGGGAGGGGAGGGAGGGAGGGGAGGGAGGGAGGGAGGGAGGGGAGGGAGGGAGGGAGGGGAGGGAGGAGGGAGGGAGGGAGGGAGGGAGGGGAGGGAGGGGAGGGAGGGAGACCTCCACAGCCGTGCTCACTCCACTGCTGGATGGACACAGATAATAAAACAGAGACACCTCTACTCAGTGTAGCCTTCTGCATTCTAGAGGCTATACGGGGGAGCTTCGTGTGTGTTGTGTCTCTCTCTGGCTGTGTCAGTGTGTGTGTCTGTATGGCTGTGTGTCTATATGGCTGTGTGGCTGTGTGTGTCTGTGTATGTCTGTGTATGTTTGTGTGTGGCTGTGTGTGGCTGTGTGTCTGTGTGGTTGTGTGACTGTGTTTGTTTGTATGGCTGTGTGTCTGTGTGTTTATATGGCTGTGTATGTCTGTGTGGCTGTGTGTGTCTCTATGTGTGTGTCTGTGTGGCTGTGTGTGTGTGGCTGTGTGTCTGTGTGTGTCTGTATGGCTGTGTGTCTGTGTGTGTCTGTGTGTGTCTGGGGAGAGGCCTCTCCCCTTATGGCGTCTGCGACCACCACAGTGGCTAAACGGGGGCTCTGGACGGGTGCGAGGGGCTGGTAACCCCTCCACTCTCAATTCATTACCACTAAACTACGAATGAAACATAAATTTGTAACATATAAGCTTGTGCCAGAGGCCCCGGGGTGACAGGCTTCTATGACGTCTCCTGGCCAAACCCCAATTGGTTGAATGTTCGAACGCTCACTGCGGAGGAGAGGCTGCCACATGAGGGGTGTACAGTCCTCCACTCGGAGCAGGAGACTGCCAAACAACAGGGTGTGGCTCTTCTTCTGAACAAAAGAATGAAGGGGGCGTGGGAGCGTGGCGGTGAGGTGTGGGAAGTTGTAAGCCCCAGGATACTTTGGGTTCGCCTTCCCATCAACCGGAGGCGAGGAGTGGTGGTCGTGGGTTACTTATGCCCCCACCGAAGACGAACATCCGTGGAGGGATGCAGGCAAAGCCGATGAGTCGGATGCCTTCTATGACCTCCTGTCACAGGTGCTGGCTAAAGTGGCCACTCGGGACAGAGTCATCTTGTTGGGTGACTTCAATGCCCGAGTTGGTCATGATGCTGGCACCTGGTCTGGAGTGATTGGAAGGCATGGGCCAGATCAGCTCAATAACAACGGTAGGAGGCTGCTAGATTTGTGTGCAACCCATGGGCTTGTAATTACCAACACACTCTTCCGGCATTGGCGCATCCACACAACATCATGGATGCATGCCGGGATGCCGGGTCCAAGCAAGAACATCTGCTGGACTACATAGTGAAGGACCAGCGGATGCGAGCCCATGTCCTTGACACCAGGACCTACTGTGGAGCTGATCTGCCCTCTGACCATCGACTAGTCATCTGTAAGATGCGCCTGCCATTCTTCCACTCCGGTGGTGGGTGTACACCCAGGACCCAATTCCAACCAAAAGTGGCCTGGTCTCAGTTAGCTGATGAAAGTTGCAAGCGAGAATTTCATCATCGCTTGCAGCTGGGGTTGGCATCGTCCCCCACTCCACCTGATGTCGAGGGTAAATGGGCGAGGTTTAAGACTGTGACTCAGCTGCAATGGCTGCTTTGGGTACGCGGTCCAGACCTCCCCAGAAACCCTGGCTGACAGAGGAGGTGTTCAGGTTAATTGATAAAAAGCGACAGGCCCACTCTCATCGCCTACAGCATCCCACGTCAGAGAATGAGGAGGTTTACCGCAGCCTTCGCTCGGAGGTTCGGAGAGCCGTAAGGCGCTGCAAGGATGGGTGGTGGTCGGGGGTTGCTGAAGAGATGGAGTCTGCCTCAGTGGCCCGCTATCACAAATCACTATTTAACTCCATCAAAAAAGTAACCTGCAGCGCCACACCTATTACCATCATTAGGGGAAAAAAACGGTTATCCAATCTCCGACCCCCAGGAACAGGTTTTCAGATTTGCTGAGCATTTCTGTGAAGTCCTGGGGGAGGGAAAATCTCTCAGCCAGGAAAACATAATGGCACAAAGTGGGGATAACCCTGCTGAGGCTGCGGTGCCTCAAATATTGGAAGATGTCACCCCCTGTGAGTGGCTGGCTGAGGTGCCAGCTGTTGAGGAAGTACTGAAGGCGATCCGGAGTCTGAGACCAGGAAAGGCACCGGGCAAAGATGATCTCCCAAGCGAAATGCTGAGGGAGGGTAGCGTTTGTGCACAGACTGCCCTATATGACATCATAACAACAGTCTGGACCGCTGGACGGGTACCGCAGGATTGGAAGGATGCCCTGGTGGTCCCCCTCTTTAAGAAGGGGGACCGCACAGACTGTAACAACTACAGGGGCATCTCACTCCTCAGTGTGCCAGGAAAGGTCCTGGCAAGGATTATTCAACATCGCCTTGCTAGGCACGCTGAGGAGAGGCTTGCGGAGCCCCAATGCGGTTTCAGGAAAGGGCGGTCCTGCACAGATGCCATATTTTCTGTCCATCTGCTACAGCAGAGGTGTAGGGAATTCCAAAAAGATCTACATCTCTGCTTTATTGACCTGGTCAAGGCCTATGATACCATCAGTAGGCCTGGGCTCTGGGTTGTTCTTCGTGCTTTCGGAGTCCCTGACCCTCTGCTCACGATCATTAAGGACCTTCATGATGGTGAGCGGGCCCGGGTAAAACTACGTGGCCGGGAGTCGGAGCCTGTCCCTGTACACCTTGGGGTGCGACAGGGATGTCCTCTGGCTCCCACATTATTTAACATCTATTTCGACTGCGTAGTTCGTGAAGCCTTCAATAGCTGTACCGGGGGAATTTCCATTTGGTACAGATATAATGGGAGGCTGATGGACGCCCGGGTGCGATCAAGGGATGGCTCCCTATTGGTCAACCACGTTATGTATGCCAATGATTTGGTAATAGCTGCTCATTCAGAAGAGGAGTTGGAGACGCTGCTGCTGAGACTGGAGCGTGCCACTAAGAGGTGGGGCCTTACCATCAGCCCCACCAAAACTAAGCACCTGCCTGGGTATTTTGTACCATTGGACACTCCAACCCCACAACTCCCAATCGGTGATGGGGCAGTTGTGGAGAGAGTGGAAAGTTTCCCATACCTGGGCAGTGTGCTTATGACCGGCTCCAGTTTATCAGCAGAGGTCTCACTCCGAATCAGTCGAGCGGCAATATCTTTTCATCGGTTACGTAACGCTGTGTGGAAGCTACCTGGTCTGTCGCTCCGCACGAAGCTTCAGGTCTTCTCGGCCACGGTCATTCCCTCCCTTCTCTACGCTTGCGAAACGTGGACCCCCCTAATGGAGCATCTTCGCCGGTTGGAAACATTTAGGCTGGCCTGCCTACGATCCATCCTGGGTTTAACCAGGCTGGATTGTATGAGGAGCTCACAAATCCTTGAAAGATCTGGGCAAAGTCCCATCGGTGAGTTCCTCCGGCAGGCAAGGCTGCGTTGGCTGGGTCATGTAGCCCGCATGCCCAGCCACCGCATGCCTAAACAGCGTTTGCTCGGCCGAATCGAGGGGGTTAAATGGGCGCAGCACGGGCTGGAGAAGAGATGGAGTGATGTGGTACAGGAGGACGTGGAGCTGAGTGGACTTGCCGATGACCGGTACCAGCGGTGTCAAGATCGGCTTCCGTGGAGGAGGAAGCTCGTGAAGGACGCTGCTGCTACTGGGCAGTGCCAGGCTAAGTGCACTGTGAGGCTACTGACATCCACCGCCACTTAATGGCGAATGGCGGTTGTTGTTGTTGTGGATACTTGAAGAGAAAAAATATAAATATTGGGGCAGGAGGCACGGGGGTGTAGAGTAGTGCCCCGGTTGTGCATCATTTGGAATATTGGAAAATTCGGCAAGGCCAGAGCCCCGCCTGTGTCGTATAAATAAGGTTACTGTTTGTAGAAATTGTTCAAGCGGCTTCCAAATATTATCACACAAACCATGAACCTCCCCCTCTCCCCCTCCCTCTCTCCCCCTCTCCCCCTCTCTCCCTCCTTCCCTCTCCCCCTCCCTCTCTATCTCCCCCTCTCTCCTTCTCAACCCCCTCTTTCTCCTCCCTCCCTCTCGCTCTCTCCCCGCAGCTGCCAGTTCCATCTCCCCATCTCCCACGACCACCTCCTCCGCCCCCCGCTCCTCCTCTCCTCCGGCCGTGGAGGGGGGGGAGCAGGGAGAGATATTGGGGGGGGGCGAGGAAAAAGAGGAGGAGGAGGTGAAGGAGGAGGAGGTGAAGGAGGAGGAGGAGGAGGAGGTGGAGGAGGTGGCCGGGGGGGAGCATCGTAGATTCCTCGCCGCCAAGGAAGCTCTTGAGCGGAGTCACAGGGAGGAGATGGGGCTGGCGATGAGAGCGTGGGAGCAGCGTGGGAGCAGCCCCGGGGAGAGAGGGGGCCTCATCCAGGTGGGGGGGAGCGTGGGGGGGGGGAGCGTGGGGGGAGAGAGGGGGACTCATCGAGCGTGGGGGAGTGTGTGGGGGGAGCATGTGGGGGGGGGGGCGAGTGTGTGGGGGGATGCATGTGGGGGGGGGCGAGTGTGGGGGGGGAGTGTGGGGGGGGGTTCTCTGCTGTGGAGTGAATGGTGTTGACACATTAACCAGTTGACCCATTGACCCGTCTACCTGTTGACACATTGAATCTTTGATCTATTAATCTTTGATCCGTTGCCCGACTGACACATTGACCCGTCTACCTGACCCATCAGGGGTGTTGAGTCGGCTCCGCGGCGACCGCACTGGCATGTTGGGCGCGTTGAGTCGCCTAGCCAGCTGTGCCGGGTTGCTACAGGTCAAGTCAACAGTGGCACCTTGACAGGGCAATGGGGTCACATCCAGTCGATCCGTCAAGCCGTTGCCTGGTGACTGGTTGACTGGTTGAGTGGTTGGTTGAGTGGTTGACTGGTTGAGTGGTTGACTGGTTGTTGTTGTTGCCGTTGTTAAGCGGTTCCAGCTGGAGGTGTCCCGCATGGACCGTGCGTACGCCCAGCGCAGGCAGCTGCTGCTGCAGGGCCATGCGCGGCGCGCCCAGCAGGCGCTGAGCGACCGCCGCAGGGCGGCACTGGAGGAGCTGCTGGGCACGGTGCAGGGGGATCACGAGACGCGGGTAGCCACCACCACCTACTAGTAGTACTACTAGTATTACTACCACACAGATCCCCATAGACTCACCACACAGAGACCCATAGACTCACCACACGGAGACCCATAATTTCACCACACAGATACCTATCGACTCACCACACAGAGACCCATAGACTCACCACACAGAGACCTATAGACTCATCACACAGAGACCCATAGACTCACCACACAGATACCCATAGACTCACCACACAGAGACCTATAGACTCACCACACAGATACCCATAGACTCACCACACAGAGACCTATAGACTCATCACACAGAGACCCATAGACTCATTACACAGAGACCCATAGACTCGCACACAGAGACCCATAGACTCACCACACAGAGATCCACAGACTCACCACACAGAGATCTACAGACTCATCACACAGAGACCTATAGACTCATCGCACAGAGACCCACAGACTCACCACACAGAGATCCACAGACTCATCACACAGAGACCTATAGACTCCTCACACAGAGACCACAGACTCACCACACAGATATCCATGGACTCACCACACAGAGACCCATAGACGTTGTCCGTGTGTCTCAACGTGTATTTGTGTGTGTGTGTGTCTCACCATGTGTCTCTGTGTGTGTGTGTCACCGTGTGTGTGTGTGTCACGTGTGTGTGTGTGTCACGTGTGTGTGTGTCACCGTGTGTGTCACGGTGTGTGTCACTGTGTGTGTGTGTCACCGTGTGTGTGTGTCACCGTGTGTGTTTGTCACTGTGTGTGTCACCGTGTGTGTGTGTCACCGTGTGTGTGTCCCCGTGTGTGTCACCGTGTGTCACCGTGTGTGTGTGTCACCGTGTGTGTGTCACGGTGTTTGTGTGTGTGTCACTGTGTGTGTGTGTCACTGTGTGTGTGTGTCACCGTGTGTGTGTGTGTCACCGTGTGGTGTGTGTGTCACCGAGTGTGTGTGTCACCGAGTGTGTGTGTGTCACCGAGTGTGTGTGTCACCGTGTGTGTGTCACCGTGTGTGTGTGTGTCACCGTGTGTGTCACCGTGTGTGTGTCACCGTGTGTGTCATCGTGTGTGTGTGTGTCACCGTGTGTGTGTGTGTCACCGTGTGTGTGTGTGTCACCGTGTGTGTCATTGTGTGTGTGTCACCGTGTGTGTGTGTGTCACCGTGTGTGTGTGTGTCACCGTGTGTGTGTGTGTCACCGTGTGTGTGTGTGTCACCGTGTGTGTGTGTCACCGTGTGTGTGTGTGTCACCGTGTGTGTGTGTGTCACCGTGTGTGTAGCCACACCGCGTGGTGCAGGCTCTCCGGCACTACCTGAAAGCCGAGTCCAAAGACCGCACGCACAGCCCTGAGGCACCTCCAGCACACGGCCAGCGTCGACCCCGCAAGGGCACAGGCCATGAAGGCCCAGGTGGGAGATTGGTGGGGGGAGAGGGGGGAGGGGGCTGGGGGGGAGAGGGGGGAGGGGGCTGGGGGGAGGGGAAGGAGAGGGGAGGGAGGGGAAGGGGGGGGGGTGCAGGGTTGGCGACTTCCTCCAAACTTTGAGGCACAAAAAAATGCCTCTCCCCAATCTCTCTCTATACTCTCCCCAAACTCTCCCTAATCTCTCTCCAATTTCTCTCCAATTTCTCTCTAAACTCTCTCTAATCTCTCTCTAATTCCTCTCTAATCTCTCCGCCCAGGTGGATGCTCACCTGTTGGCTATCGACGAACGAATCAACCAGACCCTGGCGCTGCTGCTGGGACGCCTCCCACCACTCTCCTCCGACATGCAGCGCCAGATCGGTAGTAACACAGCAGTAGTAGTAGTAGCACAGTAGTAGTAGTAACACAGCAGTAGTAGTAGTAACGTAGTCGTAGTAACACAGTAGTAGTAGTAACACAGCAGTAGTAGTAGTAACACAGTAGTAGTCGTAACGTAGTAGTAGTAACACAGTAGTAGTCGTAACACAGCAGTAGTAGTAGTAACATAGTCGTAGTAACACAGTAGTAGTAGTAACACAGTAGTAGTAGTAACACAGTAGTAGTAGTAACACAGTAGTAGTAGTAACACAGCAGTAGTAGTAGTAACACAGCAGTAGTAGTAGTAACACAGTAGTAGTCGTAACGTAGTAGTAGTAACACAGTAGTAGTAGTCGTAACGTAGTAGTAGTAACACAGTAGTAGTAGTAACACAGTAGTAGTAGTAACACAGTAGTAGTAACACAGTAGTAGTAGTAACAGTAGTAGTAGTAACACAGTAGTAGTAGTCGTAACGTAGTAGTAGTAACACAGTAGTAGTAGTAACACAGCAGTAGTAGTAGTAACACAGTAGTAGTAGTAACACAGTAGTAGTAGTAACAGTAGTAGTAGTAACACAGTAGTAGTAGTCGTAACATAGCAGTAGTAACACAGTAGTAGTAGTAACACAGTAGTAGTAGTAACACAGTAGTAGTAGTAACACAGTAGTAGTAGTAACACAGTAGTAGTAGTAACAGTAGTAGTAGTAGTCGTAACATAGTAGTAGTAACACAGTAGTAGTAGTAACACAGCAGTAGTAGTAGTAACACAGTAGTAGTAACAGTAGTAGTAGTAACACAGTAGTAGTAGTCGTAACGTAGTAGTAGTAACACAGTAGTAGTAGTAACACAGTAGTAGTAGTAACACAGTAGTAACAAAGTAGTAGTAGTAACACAGCAGTAGTAGTAACACAGTAGTAGTAGTAACACAGTAGTAGTAGTAACAGCAGTAGTAGTAGTAACACAGTAGTAGTAACACAGTAGTAGTAACACAGTAGTAGTAGTAACACAGCAGTAGTAGTAACACAGTAGTAGTAGTAACAATAGTAGTAGTAACACAGTAGTAGTAGTAACACAGTAGTAGTGACACAGCAGTAGTAGTAGTAACACAGCAGTAGTAGTAGTAACATAGCAGTAGTAGTAACACAGCAGTAGTAGTAACAGTAGTAGTAGTAACACAGTAGTAGTAGTAACACAGTAGTAGTAGTAACACAGTAGTAGTAGTAACACAGCAGTAGTAGTAACACAGTAGTAGTAGTAGTAACACAGCAGTAGTAGTAGTAACACAGCAGTAGTAGTAGTAACACAGTAGTAGTAGTAACACAGCAGTAGTAGTAGTAACACAGCAGTAGTAGTAACACAGTAGTAGTAGTAGTAACAGTAGTAGTAGTAGTAACAGTAGTAGTAACACAGTAGTAGTAGTAACACAGTAGTAGTAGTAACACAGCAGTAGTAGTAACACAGCAGTAGTAGTAACACAGCAGTAGTAGTAACACAGCAGTAGTAGTAACACAGTAGTAGTAGTAACACAGTAGTAGTAGTAACACAGTAGTAGTAACACAGCAGTAGTAGTAACACAGCAGTAGTAGTGTAGAGGTGTAATTGTGCATGGCCACGGAGGTAGAGGTGTAATTGTGCATGGCCACGGATGGCTAACAAACACAATGGGCGGGGTTAGGGCCGTACACAGGGGAGGTGCTCGCACCGACGTCCGCACCTGCATCCCCCACGGGCCCCTCCCGGGGGCCGAGTCCTATAAAGGGTGGTGAGCCGGAGGGCTCGAGGTCGAGATCAGCTTTAACCAGCGAAGACGGAAGACCAGCTAGAATAGGCCCCAGAGCTCCCCTGGCTCGCTGTCCTTGTAAGGGCCGGCCAGGGCAAGCCGGTGGCGTGGCCCCGAGAGCCCAGACTGACGAGCCGGTCTGGAGACTCAGGGTGCCGGGATCCCAGCTTGACCAGGGCTGGGATAGGTAGCCTCCCCTAGCTCCGTAGTAGAGGACTTGGGCGTAGGTTAGCGGGGTTAGATGTTGTGTATCCCTGTAGACAAGTGAAGGGGACGATACCCCCTTAAGTACTGCGTGTACCCGTTACTGTGCACAAGTTGGTGTAATAAATAAGTGTGCCTCCGACCCTGTCGTCAAGCCTCCTAAATACTTACTACATCTGGTGTCAGAAGTAAAACGTTCAACGATGGACACACGAGGGACGACACGTACCAGGGAGTCGGAGATAGAAGACGCCACGGCCGAATCACCACCAGAGATGGCCGGGGTCGGATCGGAGCAGCCGGGGCCGAGTACGCCCGCGCTGCTACGACAGGAAGGGGGGGATGCGTCGGCCGAGGGACTCCGGCTGGCTCACTCCCGCCTGGCGGAACTGCTCTACGCCGCGGCCGCCGCGTTGGAGGAGATCACGCGGCTGGGGGCTGGAGGGGCTGCGCGGGACGACGACAGCAGCCGACGCGCGGCGACGTTTCCCGCCACCCCGACGCGGCTCGCGGTTAAATTTCCCGCCATCACTACAGTGCGAGCAGAGGGCGGGGCCGGCCCGCGTCAGGTGACTGCTGAGGGCCAAGCACAAGCCGTGACATCATCAACACCGGCCAGCGCGTCAACAACGGAGCGACCGGCGATGCCATGCTCGCAGCCCGCCCACACTGTAACATCTGCTGGGGACGACGGAGCGCGATCCGCAGCCACGGACGTCGCGTTACAGCAGCGTCTGCCGCCTCTCAAAGAATTCGTGGGCGCGGACGGAGACTGGGGCGGCTTCAGGAGACGGTTCATCGCTCATCAGGAGATGGCGAACTGGACGGACGCCGAAGCACTACGCGCGCTGCCGGCGATGCTGGACAACGACGCCCTGGCTACTCTCACCTCGGCGCCTAAGGAAAAGCGCGCCACGCTGCACTTGGCGTTGCAGCTGCTGTCAGCTGTCTATGGTCCGCCTTCGGACTGCAGGCAGCTATTCCACGATCGCCATCGGGGCGCCAACGAATCGCCCCTGGCCTTCCGGACGGCTCTCCTGGCCATGGCAAAGGCAGCTTTCCCGCGGATGGACGAGGAGGGAGTGGACGCCATGGTGGCTGAAAAGCTGCTACTACTCGCTGATGAGCTGAACGTCACCGTCTTGGCTCAAGACGGCGCAGAGATGTCGTCCTTGCTGGTCGCGCGCCACATCCACGGGGGCTTGCGGTCCCTGCGTCGCAAGGCCGCCAAGGGGGTGACCAGCCATGCCATGGCGGCCACCACCCTCCCACCGGAGGAGGTCTGCGGGGTGGAGCGGCGGGGGGAATGGAGATCGGCGGCACCACAGGCTCGGACCGGACCGAGCCGCCAGGAGCAGCCCAGGCCATCTGGGGCGCTCACACGGTGCTACAACTGTGGCCTTCAAGGCCACGTTGCGTCAGGGTGCCGGGCTCCCCGTCAGCGCGGGGCGACACCTCGCCAGGACGCCGCGCCATCCCCACCCAAGCTCCAGCAGAGAAATACGGCGAGTCGTGACACCTCACACGTTTGGCCCGTGCACACATCCGACACACACTCGCGCGCTAAAACGGACAGGGTTCAAAAATCGACGGCCGTTGCGTCGGATTGTTCTGAAATGCGGCGAGCGCTCCAACCGGGTCAGTGGTCGGCGCTCGCCCATCGTGTCGTTGCAGCGTCGGCGGGATCGTCGGTCGTGGTCGGTCACATTGATGGGGTAGAGGTGCGGATTTTAATTGACACGGGCATCGGCGACCATTATCTCTGATTTGATTTATAACATCCTTCCCGTTCAAAGTCGTCCCTTGCTCCCCGTTGACGTGCCATGCTATGCCGCTAACGGGGGCTCGCTGGGCATTATTGGGCAAATCCGCGCCAAAATTTGCATTGGAGACAGTAAATTATCCGGGCCTGTTTTGGTTTCCTCCTCACTCGCGGTTCCGTGCCTGTTGGGGACGGATTTCTTGGCCAAAATGCCCATTCGTATCTTGATTGACCAGGGGTGCATCGAGCTCCCGTCGGGCCGACGTGTTACATTTTTGTCTTTGCCCACCACGGGGCGTCGGGCATTTGCCACCGTGCAGGCGCTCGTGACAAAAACTGTGCGCGTACCCCCGGGGGCTCAGATGCTCGTCCCTCTTAGGTTGCGTCGGCCGTTTGCGGAAGGGGTTGCGGATTCGGGGGAGTCTTGTTGGGACCATCTCGGGCCGGGGTCAATGGACCCGATTTGCTAGCGGCTCAGACCATAGTGAAAGGGGATGGGGACCCCTTCATTGCAGTCCTTAATGTCGGATCGCGAACGGCCGTGGTTCCTCAAGGGACCGTGCTTGCACACGCAACGCCGGTACCCTATGAGGAACCACTCGTGGGTCAGGTAAGCACCGATCCTCCGTCGCGACCGCATTCGGACTGTGATGATGGATGGCTGGATGCGCTTTGCGCGGGATCAGTGGACCTGTCCGACTCGCAGCGTGCGCAGCTGCGAGTTCTCCTGAACGAATTTGCCGACGTTTTTAGTCAACACAAATTTGATATTGGGTGTACTAAATTGCTGCGACACCATATTGACACAGGTGACAGCGCGCCAATCCGCCAAAATTCCTTTCGGTTGAGTCCCGCCGAAAAGGATCATGTCAAATCGGCTGTTGATGACATGCTAGCCGCCGATATCATTTCCCCTTCCAACAGCCCGTGGGGCGCGCCGATCGTTTTGGTGAAAAAACACGACGGCTCACTGCGGTTTTGTGTCGACTTTCGGCGATTGAACAAAATTTCTGTGGCAGATGCGTACCCGCTTCCTCGAATGGATGAGTCGCTCGATGCCTTGGCGGGGGCGCGATTCTTTTCCACCCTCGATTTACTTTCTGGATTCTGGCAGCTTCCTCTGGATGACGAATCCAAACCTAAGACGGCTTTCCGTACACCGCAAGGCCTCTTCCAATTTAACCGCTTGCCGATGGGCTTACATTCCGCGCCAGCAACTTTTCAGGGGTTAATGGAACTGGTCTTGGCAGGCTTGCAATGGGATTCGTGTTTGATTTACTTGGACGACGTCATCGTCTTTAGCAAATCGTTCGATGAACACCTCCAGAGATTGCGTGCTGTTTTTCTCAAAATGCGGGCTGCCAATTTAAAATTTAAACCGCAGAAGTGCCATTTGCTCGGCGAATCGGTGCGGTATTTGGGTCACATTGTGGGGCGCTCGGGGATATCCACTGATCCCGCCAAAACGGAATGCGTCAGCTCCTGGCCAACTCCCACCTCGGTGGGAGAGGTCAGGAGTTTCATTGGCTTCGCGTCGTACTACCGACGGTTTGTGGCTGACTTCGCTACGATCGCGAAACCATTGCACGCCTTGACGTCCAAGGGGGTCAGGTTTCATTGGGGCCGGAGGAAGAGGCTGCTTTTCGCGCCCTCCGGAATGCCCTGGTGGGGGCTCCACCGTTAAATTACCCCGATTTCTCACAACCCTTCTTGCTCGATACAGACGCAAGTAACACGGGCATTGGGGGCGTGCTGTCCCAGCTCATCGGGGCGTAGAGCATGTGGTGGCTTACGGTAGTCGAGTACTGTCTCCGGCGGAACAACGGTACTGCGTTACCCGTCGGGAATTATTGGCAATTGTTTATTTCATTCAGCAGTACCGCCCGTATCTGTACGGTCGGCGTTTCACCGTCCGTACAGATCATGCCGCTCTACAGTACGCCCTGCGGGTTCAACAACCATCGGGGCAGTTGTCCCGATGGTTGGAGATTCTCCAGGACTACGACTTTGTCACCACATATCGTAAGGGCGTCCGCCACACGAACGCTGACGCCCTGTCACGGTTGCCACCCACTTCGGAGTGTGCCTGCCTCTTGGGTTCGGGGCGTTGTAGGCCCCCGAACGTGGCCACCGATTCGGTCTTCGTGGCCGCCGCCGATGCGCCTTCGGCTTCGGGTCCTATCGAGCAAGAAGGGAGGGATTCGTTGCTGGGGTTGTCGGTTGCGGAATGGGGACGCCTGCAAATGGAGGACACCTCCCTCCTCGCTCTGCGCCGTCGCACCGGGGGGGTTGGTCAGGGGGTGGCGAACGTTGACTCGTGGGGGTTGTTCCAGGGGCTTTTAATGCACTGGGACGGAAAATCCCGCCGCCAACGGCTTGTAGTGCCTGCAGCATTGAGGGGTAAGGTGGTATGGGCTGCGCATGAGCGGCTCCTGCACTTGGGGGTTCACAACACCTTTGCCATGCTCCAGCTCGATTTCTTCTGGCCGGGCATGGCAAAGGACGTGGGGGATCTCTTGGTCATGCACGCAATGCGCGCAGCGGAAGCCACCAGCGAGGGGGTCCAACCCTCCGCTGCAGTCCCATAAAGGTTTCCCGGGTTAACGAGCTCGTTGCTCTGGATATTCTCGGCCCATTTCCCGCTACACCCAGGGGAAATAGGTATTTATTGACGGGGGTCGAATACTTCACGAGATGGCCTATGGCCTGGCCCCTGGCCAACCAGTCGGCTGCAGCCATCGCGGAGGCCTTTGTCCAGGGCTATGTCCTCGACAAGGGTGCTCCGGAACGGCTGCTGACTGACCAGGTAAGAATTTTTCGGGGAAACTCCTCCGCGAGGTGTGCGATCTCTTGGGTACAGAGAAAATTCGGACCTCCCCGTATCACCCGCAAACTGACGGGATGGTGGAACGGCTGCATCGGACTGTCACGTCCATGCTGTCCCAGCAGGTATCGGAATCCCAGACAGATTGGGACCTTCGCATTCCCGGTGTGTTACAAGCCTACAGGATGGCTCCCCACGCGGCCACCGGATTTTCCCCTTTCTTTTTAATGTATGGCCGCGAGGCTAACCCCCCTGTGACGACCCAGCTGAAGCTCTCGGCGCCTCAGGCGAAGTCTACCTTGTCCGAACACGTTAAATTTAACATCAGCAAATTATCTGAGGCGCGGGAAGCGGCCGTGCAAAATTCTGAACTCCGCCAGAAGGCGAACGAGAGGCTTCGGCTGGGGCGGGTACATGTGTTCAAATGGAAACCAGGGGACAGGGCATGGTTGCACTGTCCCCAGGTGCCGCTGGCAACCTCGTCAAAGTTGGTACGGCCGTGGCGGGGGCCAGTGGAGGTCGTACAGGTCTTGCGGCCGCAATGTGTTCGCGTCAAATGGGGGAGGCGTCGGTGGTACGTGCACCCCTCAAGGTTGAAACAGTTCATTGCGCCGCCCCGTGGTTCACACACACACACGCATGGCCAAACGTGTGAGGGGTCCGCCGACTCCCCGACGTCGCTGCTCTCGCCTAACCTCACATCAACTGTTCCATCTCCAGGTGCAACAGGAGTGACGGGTCCACGCCCGCCAACCCCTCCCGGAGGGGTCGGGGGTCACTCGCCAGCGACGCCAGACTCTCTTGCACCTGGACCATCAACAACCGCTACTGAGCGTGCCAGGGCGGGCCCTTGTGACGGGCCCGCCGTGAGAACGCGCGCCAAAATGCGCAGACTATTGTGAGGTCGGCCGTTGGGGGGCCCTTGCGGACAGTGGGGGGGAGGCGTCCGGAGTGCGTGTATATATGTTGGTTTTGGGGAATGGGGTATTTATTCGGGGGGGTGCGTCGGGTTATTTTTTTTCTCTTCCTGTTGTTGTTCTTGTTATGGTTCTCATTGTTCTTGTTAAAATTACGCGAGGCACACACACGCTTTTCGGGAGGGATGCACCTTTATTCTGATATTTTTTTTGCAGCCAGGGACGGCTGCGAGCTGTACAGGGGGGGGGGGGTGATGTAGAGGTGTAATTGTGCATGGCCACGGAGGTAGAGGTGTAATTGTGCATGGCCACGGATGGCTAACAAACACAATGGGCGGGGTTAGGGCCATACACAGGGGAGGTGCTCGCACCGACGTCCGCACCTGCATCCCCCACGGGCCCCTCCCGGGGGCCGAGTCCTATAAAGGGTGGTGAGCCGGAGGGCTCAAGGTCGAGATCAGCTTTAACCAGTGAAGACGGAAGACCAGCTAGAATAGGCCCCAGAGCTCCCCTGGCTCGCTGTCCTTTTAAGGGCCGACCAGGGCAAGCCGGTGGCGTGGCCCCGAGAGCCCAGACTGACGAGCCGGTCTGGAGACTCAGGGTGCCGGGATCCCAGCTTGACCAGGGCTGGGATAGGTAGCCTCCCCTAGCTCCGTAGTGGAGGACTTGGGCGTAGGTTAGCGGGGTTAGATGTTGTGTATCCCTGTAGACAAGTGAAGGGGACGATACCCCCTTAAGTACTGCGTGTACCCGTTACTGTGCACAAGTTGGTGTAATAAATAAGTGTGCCTCCGACCCTGTCGTCAAGCCTCCTAAATACTTACTACAGTAGTAACACGGTAGTAGTAGTAACACAGCAGTAGTAGTAACACAGTAGTAGTAGTAACACAGTAGTAGTAGTAACACAGTAGTAGTAGTAACACAGCAGTAGTAACACGGTAGTAGTAGTAGTGACACAACGACCACCACAACGCTTGTGCCAGGCTAGGTGCACGAGGAGGAGGTCACATGACAGACCCCTCAGGTGCCATGGGTTACATTTCTGTGCCAGGCGAGATGCTGATTCACCACATGTGCCCCCTACTGTGCCAACTCACTTCGATTTATCTACCCAGTGCTCCACCTCATCCACCTCCTCACCACCACCTCCCCCTCTCTTCCCCCCCCCCCCTCTCTCCCCACAGCCGCCGCTCTCTCCCCACTGCACGAGACCCAACAACAGCAGCAGCAGCGACACAAACAGCACAAACAGCACAAACAACAACAACAACAACAGCAGCAGGCAGAGATCCCCCTGCCTGCCGGTCGCCGTGGCTACGGGAGGGACGCCCTGCCTCTACCTCCCTCTCCTCCCTCCGCCTCTCCCTCCCCCTCCTTCTCCCTGCTCCCCCTGGCCGCCTCCACCTCTGGCCCCCCTCCTCCCCCTCCTCCTCCTCCTCCACCTCCTCCCCCACCTCCTGCTCAAGCAGCGCCCACTCTGCTGCCCACCTCGTCACGGATCGGACAACCCGTGGCTCCAACTCGCTACGCAGGTACGGGATGGAATCACGGAGGGTTCGTGTGGCTGGGTTCACGGTGGTCGTGTGGCTGGGGTCACTGTGGCCGTGTGGCCGTGTTCACGGTGGCCGTGTGGCTGGTATCACGGTGGCCGTGTGGCTGGGTTCCAGATGGCCGTCTGGCCGGGTTCAAGATGGTCGTGTGGCCGGGGTCACGGTGGTCGTGTGGCCGGGGTCACGGTGGTCGTGTGGCCGGGGTCACTGTGGTCGTGTGGCCGGGTTCACGGTGGCCGTGTCTCTGAGTTCATGGTGGTCGTGTGGCCGTGTTCACGGTGGCCGTGTGGCCGGGTTCAAGATGGCTGTGTGGCCGGGTTCACGGTGGCCGTGTGGCCGGGTTCAAGATGGTCGTGTGGCCGGGGTCACGGTGGTCGTGTGGCCGGGGTCACGGTGGTCGTGTGGCTGGGTTCACGGTGGCTGTGTGGCTGGGTTCACGGTGGTCGTGTGGCCGGGGTCACGGTGGTCGTGTGGCCGTGTTCACGGTGGCCATGTGGCCGGGTTCAAGATGGTCGTGTGGCCGGGGTCACGGTGGTCGTGTGGCCGGGTTCACGGTGGCCGTGTCTCTGGGTTCACGGTGGCCGTGTGGCCGTGTTCACGGTGGCCGTGTTCACGGTGGCCGTGTGGCCGGGTTCACGATGGCCATGTGGCCGTGTTCACGGTGGTCGTGTGGCCGTGTTCACGGTGGTCGTGTGGCCGTGTTCACGGTGGTCGTGTGGCCGTGTTCACGGTGGTCGTGTGGCCGTGTTCACGGTGGTCGTGTGGCCGGGTTCAAGGTGGTCGTGTGGCCGGGTTCACGGTGGCCGTGTTCACGGTGGCCGTGTGGCCGTGTTCACGGTGGTCGTGTGGCCGGGTTCAAGGTGGTCGTGTGGCCGGGTTCAAGGTGGTCGTGTGGCCGGGGTCACGGTGGCCGTGTCTCTGGGATCATGGTGGTCGTGTGGCCGTGTTCACGGTGGCCGTGTCTCTGGGTTCACGGTGGCCGTGTCTCTGGGTTCATGGTGGTCGTGTGGCCGTGTTCACGGTGGCCGTGTGGCCGGGTTCACGGTGGCCGTGTGGCCGTGTTCACGGTGGCCGTGTGGCCGGGTTCACGGTGGTCGTGTGGCCGGGTTCAAGGTGGACGTGTGGCCGGGTTCAAGGTGGACGTGTGGCCGGGTTCAAGGTGGTCGTGTGGCCGGGTTCACGGTGGCCGTGTGGCCGTGTTCATGGTGGCCATGTGGCCGTGTTCACGGTGGCCGTGTGGCCGGGTTCAAGGTGGTCGTGTGGCCGTGTTCACGGTGGTCGTGTGGCCGGGGTCACGGTGGTCATGTGGCCGGGGTCACGGTGGTTGTGTGGCCGGGGTCACGGTGGTCGTGTGGCCGTGTTCACGGTGGTCGTGTGGCCGGGGTCACGGTGGCTGTGTGGCCGGGTTCAAGATGGCCGTGTGGCCGGGGTCACGGTGGTCGTGTGGCCGGGTTCATGGTGGCCGTGTGGCCGGATTCAGACTCTGCCTTCTCGACAGATCTGTTCTCCACCTGAAGACGGCTGCTTGCGTTGTGGCCGAAACGTCGTGAGAATTATTTTATAATGTTTTCTTTTTATTATTTTATTATTTTCCTTCTACGTGACTTTACCGAAAGAACCAAGAAGAGGGTTCAAGGTGGTCGTGTGGCCGGGTTCACGGTGGCTGTGTGGCCGGGGTCACGGTGGTCGTGTGGCCGGGGTCACGGTGGTCGTGTGGCCGGGGTCACGGTGGTCGTGTGGTCGGGGTCACGGTGGTCGTGTGGCCGGGGTCACGGTGGTCGTGTGGCCGGGTTCACGGTGGCCGTGTGGCCGGGTTCACGGTGGCCGTGTGGCCGGGGTCACGGTGGTCGTGTGGCCGGGTTCACGGTGCACGTGTGGCCGGGTTCACGGTGGCCGTGTGGCCGGGTTCACGGTGGCCGTGTGGCCGGGTTCACGGTAGCCGTGTGGCTGGGTTCACGGTGGCTGTGTCATTCTTTCTCTGTGTAGGGAGCCAGAAGTCATCGAAATACAACCCTGGCCACAGGACCATTCCAGATAAATCCAGCTACACACATGGTGAGTCTGTGGGTCTCTGTGTGGTGAGTCTATGGGTGTCAGTGTGGTGAGTCTATATGTCTCTGTGGTGAGTCGGTGGGTCTGATGAGGGGGTGGGTGGGTGAGTCCAGGCCTCGTGGAGGAGGAGGAGGTGGATGACCAGGAGGAGGAGGAGTACCTGGAGATCCTCACCAACGAGATTCTGGTCAAGGCTCCCCCTCTGGGCTCCAAGGGGACTCAACAGGACTCGGCTGTCTACCAACTCCCGCAGAAGATGGTGAGGTCATCGTCGTCGTTGGCATCATCCTCCGATAATATCGGCATCGGCTGATAGCGGCAGCTGTTATGAGACAGGGAACCGGTTCCCATATGAATTCTATGGGCCATGTTAAGAGATAGTGAATCTGAGAATCCAACTCCCCCTCCCCCGTAGATGCGTGGTGGGCGTCAGCACGGTGGCGAGGGCGGCGGTGAGGATGACGACGACGATGGTGAGGAGGATGAGGGGGAGGGGCTGGTGAACCGCGGGGCCCTGGTGGGACTCCTGGCCGGGGCTTCGATCGTCGCGGCCGCCATCGTCCTGTCGCTGGCCGTGCTGCGGCGCAAGCAGCAGCAGCAACAGCACGCCAGCATCAGCCACGGCGTCGTAGAGGTGAGTGGGTGAGTGTGTGGGTGGGTGAATGGGTGGGTGGGTGTGGGTGAGTGGGTGAGTGTGGGTGGGTGTGTGGGTGGGTGTGTGGGTTGGTGGGTGGGTGAGTAACTGGGTGGGTAGATGAGTGGGTGGATGAGTGTGAGTGGAGTGAGTGGATGGATGAGTGAATGGGTGGGTGGGTGTGTTGATGGGTGGGTGGGTGTGTTGATGGGTGGGTGTGTTGGTGGGTGGGTGTGTTGATGGGTGGGTGGCTGTGTTGATGGGTGTGTGGGTGTGTGGGTGGGTGAGCAGCACACCAGAATCAGCCACGGTGTTATGGAGCAGCAGATGGTGAGGAAGTGTTGAGGAGGAGGTGGTGAGGAAGAGCACTGGGCAGCTAAAACAAAGCCAGTTTGCATAGGGGGCACATGTGGTGAATCTGCACCTAGCCTGGCACAGCAATGCAGCCCATGGCACCTGCTGGGTCTGTCCCATGACCTCCTCGTGCACCTAGCCTGGCACAGCCATGCAACTCATGGCACCTGCTGGGTCTGCCCCGTGACCTCCTGGTGCACCTAGCCTGGCACAGCAGTGCAACCCATGGCACCTCTTGGGTCTGTCCTGTGACCTCCTCCTGGTGCACCTAGCCTGGCACAGCAGTGCAACTCATGGCACCTGCTAGGTCTGTCCCATGACCTCCTGGTGCACCTAGCTTGGCACGGGCGCCGTGGCGACGTCATTGTCACTTAGTGGCGAATAGCGGCAGTTGTTAATGGGGAGTGGCGGGGCAGCGGTTAGCACCGTGGTGCCTTAATAAATTAATTGTTACACTGCTGCTCGTTAACAGCACTTGCCCCAGTGGCCTGGGGCAACTTTGTTTGAGGGGTTGTGATGATGATGGTGGTTGTGTTGGTGACGGTGGTGGTGGCGATGGTGACTGTGGTGATGTTGGTGGTGATGATAGTGGTGGTGACGGTGGTGACTAATGATGGTGATGATGGTCATGGTGGTGATGGTGATGGTGGTGATGATGTTGATGATGATGTTGGTAGTGGTGGTAGTGGTGGTGACGGTGATGATTATGGTGATGATGACTATGGTGATGATGATTAGGGTGATGATGATTATGGTGATGATGGTGACGATGGTGGGGATGGTATTGACGGTGGTGATGATGGTCATGGTGGTGATGGTGGTGATGCTGCAGGTTGATGCTGCTCTAAGCCCAGAAGAGCGCCATCTGAACAAGATGCAGCAGAATGGATACGAGAATCCAACGTACAAGTACTTCGAGCAGATGCACATCTAGTGCTGAGGTTACACTACAGTATACCCTACACTACTATACACTACACTACCAAACACTACGCTACTCTACACTACACTAAACAACTACCCTACGATACACTATGCTACGATACACTCCTCTACCGTACAGTACTATGCACAACTATACACTACACTATTATACACTACACTATATGCTGCACTACACTACTATACATGACTATACACTACTATACACTGCACCATACACTAAACTATACACTACCACTACACTAGACACTACTATACACTACACTAAACTATACACAACACTAAACTATACACGACACTATACAGCACTACTTTACACTACACTATACACTACTACGCACTACACTACCACACACTACTCTACTATACACTACACTACTATACACTACACTAATATACACTACACTACTATACACCACACTACAATATACACTACACTACAATATACACTACACACCACACTAAACACTACACACAATATTCACTCCATACTACACTGCGCTAGACATTCCCCACTATAGATACGCCCCCCGCACACCCCACTCTATATAAATATAAACTCTGTCCACATCGCCCTCTCTCTCGCTGGGTGTCACATCCACGGTTTTAGTGGTCCACGGTGAGAGCCTCCACACAGTGGTGAGGTGGTGAGTCTACACACAGTGGTGAGAGTCGAAACAATGGTGTCTGCACACTAATCTCTCCTGGCTAGATGAATAGTGAATCTCAGTGGGGTGGCTCTCCCCTGGCTAGATGAATAGTGAATCTCAGTGGGGTCTCTCTCTCCTGGCTAGATGAATAGTGAATCTCAGTGGGATGGCTCTCCCCTGGCTAGATGAATAGTGAATCTCAGTGGGGTCACTCTCCCCTGGCTAGATGAATAGTGAATCTCAGTGGGGTCTCTCTCTCCTGGCTAGATGAATAGTGAATCTCAGTGGGTGGCTCTCCCCTGGCTAGATGAATAGTGAATCTCAGTGGGGTGGCTCTCTCCTGGCTAGATGAATAGTGAATCTCAGTGGGGTGGCTCTCTCCTGGCTAGATGAATAGTGAATCTCAGTGGGGTCTCTTTCCCCTGGCTAGATGAATAGTGAATCTCAGTGGGGTCTCTCTCCCCTAGCTAGATGAATAGTGAATCTCAGTGGGGTCTCTCTCCCCTGGCTAGATGAATAGTGAATCTCAGTGGGGTCACTCTCCCCTGGCTAGATGAATAGTGAATCTCAGTGGGGTCTCTCTCTTGGCTAGATGAATAGTGAATCTCAGTGGGGTCACTCTCCCCTGGCTAGATGAATAGAGAATCTCTGTGGGGTCACTCTCCCCTGGCTAGATGAATAGTGAATCTCAGTGGGGTCTCTCTCTCCTGGCTAGATGAATAGTGAATCTCAGTGGGGTCACTCTCCCCTGGCTAGATGAATATTGAATCTCAGTGGGGTGGCTCTCCCCTGGCTAGATGAATAGTGAATCTCAGTGGGGTGGCTCTCCCCTGGCTAGATGAATAGTGAATCTCAGTGGGGTCTCTCTCCCCTGGCTAGATGAATAGTGAATCTCAGTGGGGTCACTCTCTCCTGGCTAGATGAATAGTGAATCTCAGTGGGGTCTCTCTCCCCTGGCTAGATGAATAGTGAATCTCAGTGGGGTCACTCTCCCCTGGCTAGATGAATAGTGAATCTCAGTGGGGTCTCTCTCCCCTGGCTAGATGAATAGTGAATCTCAGTGGGGTGGCTCTCCCCTGGCTAGATGAATAGTGAATCTCAGTGGGGTGGCTCTCCCCTGGCTAGATGAATAGTGAATCTCAGTGGGGTCTCTCTCCCCTGGCTAGATGAATAGTGAATCTCAGTGGGGTCACTCTCCCCTGGCTAGATGAATAGTGAATCTCAGTGGGGTCACTCTCCCCTGGCTAGATGAATAGTGAATCTCAGTGGGGTCTCTCTCTTGGCTAGATGAATAGTGAATCTCAGTGGGGTCACTCTCCCCTGGCTAGATGAATAGTGAATCTCTGTGGGGTCACTCTCCCCTGGCTAGATGAATAGTGAATCTCAGTGGGGTCTCTCTCTCCTGGCTAGATGAATAGTGAATCTCAGTGGGGTCTCTCTCCCCTGGCTAGATGAATAGTGAATCTCAGTGGGGTCACTCTCCCCTGGCTAGATGAATATTGAATCTCAGTGGGGTGGCTCTCCCCTGGCTAGATGAATAGTGAATCTCAGTGGGGTCTCTCACTCCTGGCTAGATGAATAGTGAATCTCAGTGGGGTGGCTCTCCCCTGGCTAGATGAATAGTGAATCTCAGTGGGGTCACTCTCCCTGGCTAGATGAATAGTGAATCTCAGTGGGGTCACTCACTCCTGGCTAGATGAATAGTGAATCTCAGTGGGGTCTCTCACTCCTGGCTAGATGAATAGTGAATCTCAGTGGGGTGGCTCTCCCCTGGCTAGATGAATAGTGAATCTCAGTGGGGTCACTCTCCCCTGGCTAGATGAATAGTGAATCTCAGTGGGGTGGCTCTCCCCTGGCTAGATGAATAGTGAATTAATAGTTAATGACACTGCTTTATTTATTTGCGTTGTTCACTGCTCTGTCGGTGTCACTAACTGCCCTGCGCACTCTAGCCGTCCGTGTGGTTTTTTATATATAAACAAATGAGGCGAGAAAAAGAATGATACGCACACGCGTGTTCACGGGCACACGCGTGTTCACGGGCACACGTACACATACACCCGCACACGCGTACGAGTGTGTGTGTACATGTGGTGTACGTGTGTGTGTACCTATGCTATCACCTGTGTATACGTGCTGTTAACTTGTAACCATGATGTTAGACGTTGTCGTTAGGTGATGGTCATGATGATGATGATGATTGCGCTGATCGTAATGGTGATTTTGATGATGATTATGGTTATGACGGGAAGAGATTGCATCCTGAGAGTGGTCAGATGGTCTCTAGAGCCCGCGTCTGTAGACCATGACTCTCTAGACTGCGAGTCTCTAGACCATGACTTTCTCGACCCCGGGTCTTTTAGACCAGGGGTGGGGAACCTTTTTTTCTGCCAAGGGCCATTTGGATATTTATAACATCATAGAAAATTATCAACTTAAAAATTTGCCTGTTATGTTTGGTCAAATATTTAATTAACTCGCCCCTAATGTGATGGCTGGAACTGCTTCTCTTTGGCGAGGCGTGTGATGTTAGCTGGTATTGATGATGTTACTACTCGCAACTGCTTTTCCAGGTTTGCTCCGAGATTTATTGAATTTTGAGTCCCGCCTGTGGTTGCCTTGGCAGGGTCAGATTAAATGATTTTGCGGGCCTCATACGGCCCGCGGGCCGGACGTTCCCCACCCCTGCTCTAGACCATGACTCGACCCCTGGGTCTGTAGACCCCCGGGTGCGTGGTGTGTGCTGGGTGTGTGTGTGTATTGAGTTTAGTACTCGAGTGAGTATTCTGCATATACTGCATGTAATTAGCGCTACTGGTTGGTAAAAGAGGTTGCGAGATTAGGATTGGAGGTAGAGGAGGAATTGGAGGATGAGGTGGAGGAATAATAGGAGGTGGAGGAATAGGAGGAGGTGGTGGAGGAATAGGAGGTTCGAGTAGAGTCTTCGTCGTTGAAACCTCACCGAGTCCCCTTCACAACCACGACACCTAAGGGGGGGGGGGGAGGAGGGGGGGATGGCGGGTCTGTATGGGATGATGAAGTAGAGGGATCTGTAGGTGATGAGGTAGATGGGGTGGTGAGGTAGTTGTGAGGTCGAAGGGGTGGTGAGGTAGTGGTGAGTTAGAGAGTGGTAAGATAGTGGAGAGGTAGACGGGGTGGTGAGGTAGATGGAGTGGTGAGGTAGATGGAGTGGTGAGGTAGATGGAGTGGTGAGGTAGTGATGAGGTAGACGGAGTGGTGAGTTAGAGAGTGGTAAGATAGTGGTGAGTTAGATGGGGTGGTGAGGTAGACGGAGTGGTGAGGTAGTGGTGAGGTAGAGAGTGGTAAGATAGTGGTGAGGTAGTGATGAGGTAGACGGAGTGGTGAGGTAGAGAGTGGTAAGATAGTGGTGAGGTAGACGGGGTGGTGAGGTAGACGGGGTGGTGAGGTAGACGGGGTAGTGAGGTAGACGGAGTGGTGAGGTAGACGGAGTGGTGAGGTAGACGGGGTGGTGAGGTAGACGGGGTGGTGATGTAGACGGAGTGGTGAGGTAGACGGAGTGGTGAGGTAGACGGAGTGGTGAGGTAGAGAGTGATGAGGTAGTGGTGAGGTAGAGAGTGGTAAGATAGTGGTGAGGTAGACGGAGTGGTGAGGTAGACGGGGTGGTGAGGTAGACGGAGTGGTGAGGTAGAGAGTGGTAAGATAGTGGTGAGGTAGACGGGGTGGTGAGGTAGACGGAGTGGTGAGGTAGACGGAGTGGTGAGGTAGAGAGTGGTAAGATAGTGGTGAGGTAGACGGAGTGGTGAGGTAGACGGAGTGGTGAGGTAGACGGAGTGGTGAGATTTAACGATGATTCTGTGCAGCCCCCGCTAGTCCCCTCGCTAGGTTTTAGATGGAACTCTGTGACCACGAGAGCTCGCTATTTAAAATAAAATTAAGACTTACAAACGTTCACGGACGTCGCGATGTGGACCAATAAAGGATCCAGACTCTGGTGGACATCTGTGGTGGTGGTGAGTCCTTCTTTACGCTTATGAAACATGGACCCCTCTGGTGGAACATTGACGCTGGTTTGAAACATTCAGGCTGGCCCTGCCTACGATCCATCTCCTGGGTGTTAACCTGACACATTCCCATCGGTAAGCTGCTCCGGCAGGCGAGGCTGCATAGGCTGGGTCATGTAGCCTGCACATGCCCAGCCACTGCATGCCCAAGCAGCTTTTGTTTGGCCCGCATAGAGGGAGATGAATGGGCATGACACAGGCTGGAGAAGAGACGTAGCTGATGCGGTACGGGAGGATGTGGAGCTGAGTGTACTTGTCGATGACCGGCGCCAACGGTGTCAAGATCGGCCTTTGGAGGAGGCTCGTGAAGGACGCTGCTGCTACTGGGTAGCTGGAGGAAGTTCCCCTGCAGCAACAACGGAGGGCAGAGGAGCGACAACAGCAAGTGGAGCACTGGGTAGCTAAAATACAGCAAGTTGGCACAGTAGGGGGGTACGTGTGATGGTGCATCTGCCAGTCATCTCAGTCAGCCAACCCATGGCACCTGCTGAGCATATCCCAAGACCTCATGTCGGCGAGCCTTCGACACTTCACGTGGCCTCAAAGTGCATCTGGTGCAGGCACCATGTTGACATCACCGTAACTTAGTGGGGAATGGCTGTTGTTGGTATTGGTGGTTGAGAGGGCAGATGGGTCGCCACCTTGCCATGGGGGAGTCCCAGAAAACAACTTCCGACCTCCCCTGTGGTTCAGGACGATAACGCTGTGGTCGATGCGAGCATTGCCATTGAACCGGCCAATTCCATTCGGCTTTTCCTCTTGTGGCGCTTGTAGCCACCGCAGCGGCCATGAGGGGTGAACAGTCTTCTACTCAGGGCAGGAGACTGCTAAACAACAGGGAGTGGCTCTTCTGAACAAAATTATGAAGGGAGCTTGGCAGTGGGTTGTGGGAAGGTGTAAGCCCCGGCTACTCTGTGGGCTTGCCTTCCCATCAACCAGAGGTGAGGAGTGGTGGTCGTGGTTACTTACACCCCCACCAAAGATGAACATCAGTGGAAGGATGCAAGCAAGGCCGATGAGTCGGATGCCTTCTTTGATCACCAGTCACAGGTGTGAGCTAAAGTGGCCCCTTGGGATACAGTCATTGTGTTGGGTGACTTTAATGCCCAAGTTGGTCATGATGCTGGCACCTGGTCTGGAGTGATTGGAAGGCATGGGCCAGATCAGCTCAATAGCAACGGTAGGGGGCTGCAAGACTTTTGTGCAGCCCATGGGCTTGTAATTACTAACACGCTGTTCCGGCATCAGCGCATTCACACAACATCATGGATGCACGCTGGGTCCAAGCAAGAACATCTGCTGGACTATATAGTGATGGAACAGCAGATGCGGGCCCATGTCCTTGGTACCAGGACCTACGGTGGAGCGGATCTGCTTGTCATCTGTAAGATGCGCCTGGCATTTTTCTACTCCGGTGGTGGGTGAATATCCAGGACCCTATTCAAACCAACAGTGGCTTGGTTTCAGCTGTCTGATGAAAGTTGCAAGCATGACTTTCATAATCGCAGCTGGGGTTGGCATTGTCCCCCAATTCTGATGTCGAGGGGAAATGGGAGAGGCTTAGGACTGTGGCTCATGCAGCTGCAATGACTGCTTTGGGTACACGGTCCAGACCTCCGCAGAGACCCTGGCTGACAGAGGAGGTGTTCAGGATGGCTGAGAAGAAGTGACAGGCCCACTCATCGGCTACAGCATCCCACATCGGAGAATGAGGCGGCTTACCGCAGCCTTCACTCGGAGGTTCGGAGAGCCGTGCGGCACTGCAAGGATGTGTGGTAGTCACGGGTTGCTGAGGAGATGGAGTCTACTTCAGTAGCCCGCGATCACAAATCACGATAACCCCATAAAAAATTACTTGCAGCGCCACACCTATCACCATTCGAGGAAAGAAAGGTGATCCGATCTCTGACTTCCACGAAGGTCTTGGGGGAGGGAGCTTATTGGAGGGGAAATCCCTCGACCTGGAAACATGGGCAAAGTGGGGATGACCCTGCTGAGGCTGTGGTGCCTCAAATACTGTAAGAAGTCACCCCCTGTGAGTGTCTGGCTGAAGTGCCAGACACTCAGGTGATCCAGAGTCTGAGACCAGGATAAGCGCCAGGCAGAGATGATCTCCCAAGCGAAATGCTGAGAGAGGGTGGCGTTTGTGCAGACTGTCCTACATGACATAACAGTCTGGACCACTGGACGGGTTCCACGTGCTTGGAAGGATGCCCTGGTGATCTTCCTCTTTGTTCAGCCGGTGGCACGGACTAGAGAAGACATGAAGTGATGTGGTACAAGAGGATGTGGAGCTGAGTGGACTTGCCGGTACCAGCAGTGTCAAGATCGGCCTCTGTGGAGGAGGCTCGTGAAGGACGCTGCTGCTCCTGAGCAGTGCCAGGCTAGGTGCACTGTGAGGCTCCTGGGCAGTTGGAGCCAGTCTCCCTCCAACAACAACGGAAGGCGGAGGAGCGACGCTTACAACAACGAGTGGATAAAGCACAGAAAGTTGGCACAGTGGGGGGTACAGGTGGTGCATCGACCAGTCATCTCAAGTCAGTCAACCCATGACACCTGCTGTGTTTGTCCCGTGACCTTCTGCTGGCGGGCGTTCGACACTTCACGTGGCCTCGACGTGCACCTAGCTTGGTACAAGTGTTGTGGTGACGTCACCGCCACTTCGTGGCAAATGGCGGATGTCCCAGATCCACAACCAACGTCTACAATTCGCCACCACTCCTCACCACCACTCCACCACGACTCCTCACCGCTCCATCACAACCAGTGTGTTCATAACGGTGAGTCAAGGTAAGTTGCCTAAGCCACACCGAACCTGGTTCAGGATTATTTACGGGTTCACTGCATAAAGCCAAACGAAGACAACCTCGCGGAGATCCCAAAGCGGCAGGAGAATCGCCCAAAGCCGTGCCGCGTGTCCAGCGCAGCCTCCCTCGCCACTGGAGACGATGATGAAATATTCACAGCGATAACCTGAACTGAATGTGAATACACTGTATGTTAAGGATTAGTGAGTGAGTGAGAGTGAGAGAGAGTGTGTCAGAGTTAGTGAGAGTGTGTGAGAGTGAGAGTGCGTGAGAGTGAGAGTGTCAGAGTGAGTGAGTGTCAGAGTGAGTGAGAGTGTGTGAGTGAGAGTGTGTCAGAGTGCATGAGAGTGAGTGAGTGTGTGTCGGAGTGAGTGAGAGTGAGTGAGTGTGTCAGTGAGTGAGAGTGAGTCAAGAGTGAGTGAGAGTGTGTGAGTGAGTCAGAGTGAGTGAGAGTGAGTGAGAGTGTGTCAGAGTGAGTGAGAGTGAGAGTGTGTCAGAGTGAGTGAGAGTGTGCCAGAGTGAGTGAGTGCGTGGAGAGTGTGTCAGAGTGCGTCAGAGTGCGTGAGAGTGAGTGAGTGAGAGTATGTGTGAGTGAGTGAGAGTGAGTGAGAGTATGTGTGAGTGAGTGAGAGTGTCAGAGTGAGTGAGTGTCAGAGTGAGTGAGTGTCAGAGTGAGTGAGAGTCAGAGTGAGTGTGTCAGAGTGAGTTAGAGTGCGTGAGAGTGAGTGAGAGTGCATTAGAGTGTGAGAGAGTGTCAGAGGGTGTCAGAGGGTGTCAGAGTGAGTGAGAGTGAGTCAAGAGTGAGTGAGAGTGTCAGAGTGAGTGAGAGTGCGTGAGAGTGTCAGAGTGAGTGAGAGTGCGTGAGAGTGTCAGAGTGAGTGAGAGTGAGTGAGTGTGTGTCAGAGTGAGTGAGTGAGAGTGTCAGTGCATGAGACTGAGTGAGTCAGAGTGAGTGAGAGTGCGTGTGAGTGAGTCAGAGTGAGTCAGAGTGTCAAAGTGCGTGAGAGTGAGAGTGTGTCAGAGTGAGTGAGAGTGTCAGAGAGAGTGAGAGTCAGTCAGAGTGAGTGTGTCAGAGTTAGTGAGAGTGCGTGAGAGTGAGTGAGAGTGTGTCAGAGTGAGAGTGTCAGAGTGAGTGAGAGTGAGTCAGAGTGAGTGAGAGTGTGTGAGTGAGAGTGTCAGAGTGAGTGAGAGTGTGTGAGTGAGAGTGTCAGAGTGAGTGAGAGTGTGAGAGTGTGTCAGAGTGAGTGAGAGTGCATCAGAGTGAGTGAGAGTGAGTGAGAGTGCGTGAGAGTGTGAGAGTGAGTGAGTGAGAGTGTGAGAGTGTGTCAGAGTGAGTGAGAGTGCATCAGAGTGAGTGAGAGTGAGTGAGTGCATCAGAGTGAGTGAGAGTGTGAGAGTGAATGAGTGAGAGTGAGTGAGAGTGTCAGAGTGAGTGAGAGTCAGTCAGAGTGAGTGTGTCAGAGTGAGTTAGATGTGCGTGAGAGTGAGTGAGAGTGAGTGAGAGAGTGAGAGCGTGAGAGTGAGTGAGAGTGTGTCAGAGTGAGTGAGAGAGTGTGTCGGAGAGTGTGTCAGAGAGTGTGTCAGAGTGAGTGAGTGTGTCAGAGTGAGTGAGTGTGTCAGAGTGAGTGAGAGTGAGTGAGAGTGCGTGTGAGTGAGAGTGCGAAGTGAGTGAGAGTGTGTCAGAGTGAGTGAGTGTGTCGGAGAGTGTCAGAGTGAGTGAGTGTGTCAGAGTGAGTGAGAGTGAGAGTGCGTGTGAGTGAGAGTGCGTGTGAGTGAGAGTGCGTGAGAGTGTCAGAGTGAGTGAGAGTGAGTGTGTGTGAGAGTGAGTGAGTGTGAGTGAGAGTGTGTCAGAGTGTATGAGACTGAGTGAGTCAGAGTGCGTGAGAGTGAGTGAGAGTGTGTCAGAGTGCGTGAGAGTGAGTGCGTGAGGGTGTCAGAGTGAGTGAGAGTGTGTCAGAGTGAGTGAGAGTGTCAGAGTGAGTGAGAGTGAGTCAAGAGTGAGTGAGAGTGAGTGAGAGTGTCAGAATGCGTGAGAGTGTGAGAGTGAGTGAGTGAGAGTGTCAGAGTGAGTGAGAGTCAGTCAGAGTGAGTGTGTCAGAGTGAGTGAGAGTGCGTGAGAGTGAGTGAGAGTGCGTGAGAGTGCGTGAGAGTGAGTGAGAGTGTGAGTGAGTTAGAGTGAGTGAGAGTGTGTGAGTGAGAGTGTGTCAGAGTGCATGAGAGTGAGTGAGTGTGAGAGAGTGAGTGAGAGTGTGTCAGTGAGTCAGAGTGAGTGAGAGTGAGTGAGAGTGAGTCGGAGTGTGTCAGAGTGTGTCAGAGTGTGTCAGAGTGAGAGTGAGTGTGAGTGAGAGTGTGTCAGTGTGTGAGAGTGAGTGAGAGTGTGTCAGTGTGTGAGAGTGAGTGAGAGTGTGTCAGAGTGCGTGAGAGTGCATCAGAGTGAGTGAGAATGTGAGAGAGTGTCAGAGTGAGTGAGAGTGCATCAGAGTGAGTGAGTGTGATTGAGAGTGTGTCAGTGTGTGAGAGTGAGTGAGAGTGCATCAAAGTGAGTGGGAGTGTGAGAGTGAGTGAGTGAGAGTGAGTGAGAGTGTGAGAGTGAGTGAGAATGTCAGAGTGAGTGAGAGTGAGTGAGAGTGAGTGTGAGTGAGTGTGAGTGAGAGTGTGTCAGAGTGAGTGAGAGTGAGTGTGAGTGAGAGTGTGTCGGAGTGTGTCAGAGTGTGTCAGAGTGTGTCAGAGTGAGTGAGAGTGAGTGTGAGTGAGAGTGTGTCAGTGTGTGAGAGTGAGTGAGAGTTGTGTCAGTGTGTGAGAGTGAGTGAGAGTGTGTCAGAGTGCGTGAGAGTGAGTGAGAGTGCATCAGAGTGAGTGAGAATGTGAGAGAGTGTCAGAGTGAGTGAGAGTGCATCAGAGTGAGTGAGTGTGATTGAGAGTGTGTCAGTGTGTGAGAGTGAGTGAGAGTGCATCAAAGTGAGTGAGAGTGTGAGAGTGAGTGAGTGAGAGTGAGTGAGAGTGTGAGAGTGAGTGAGAATGTCAGAGTGAGTGAGAGTGAGTGTGAGTGAGTGTGAGTGAGAGTGTGTCAAGAGTGCATGAGAGTGAGTGAGTGTGAAAGAGTGAGTGAGAGTGTGTCAGTGAGTCAGAGTGAGAGTCTCAGAGTGAGTGAGTGTGAGTGAGTGAGAGTGAGTGAGAGTGTGTCAGAGTGAGTGAGAGTGTGAGAGTGAGTGAGTGAGTGAGAGTGTGTCAGAGTGCGTCAGAGTGCGTGAGAGTGAGTGAGTGAGAGTATGTGTGAGTGAGTGAGAGTGAGTGAGAGTATGTGTGAGTGAGTGAGAGTGTCAGAGTGAGTGAGTGTCAGAGAGAGTGAGAGTCAGAGTGAGTGTGTCAGAGTGAGTTAGAGTGCGTGGTGAGAGTGAGTGAGAGTGCATTAGAGTGTGAGAGAGTGTCAGAGGGTGTCAGAGGGTGTCAGAGTGAGTGAGAGTGAGTCAAGAGTGAGTGAGAGTGTCAGAGTGAGTGAGAGTGCGTGAGAGTGTCAGAGTGAGTGAGAGTGCGTGAGAGTGTCAGAGTGAGTGAGAGTGAGTGAGTGTGTGTCAGAGTGAGTGAGTGAGAGTGTCAGTGCATGAGACTGAGTGAGTCAGAGTGAGTGAGAGTGCGTGTGAGTGAGTCAGAGTGAGTCAGAGTGTCAAAGTGCGTGAGAGTGAGAGTGTGTCAGGAGTGAGTGAGAGTGTCAGAGAGAGTGAGAGTCAGTAGAGTGAGTGTGTCAGAGTTAGTGAGGTGCGTGATAGTGAGTGAGAGTGTGTCAGGAGTGAGAGTGTCAGGTGAGTGAGTGAGCAGAGTGAGTGAGAGTGTGTGAGAGTGAGAGTGTCAGAGTGAGTGAGAGTGTGTGAGTGAGAGTGTCAGAGTGAGTGAGAGTGTGAGAGTGTGTCAGAGTGAGTGAGAGTGCATCAGAGTGAGAGTGTGAGAGTGTGTCAGAGTGAGTGAGAGTGCATCAGAGTGAGTGAGAGTGAGTGAGAGTGCGTGAGAGTGTGAGAGTGAGTGAGTGAGAGTGTGAGAGTGTGTCAGAGTGAGTGAGAGTGCATCAGAGTGAGTGAGAGTGAGTGAGTGCATCAGAGTGAGGTGAGAGTGTGAGAGTGAATGAGTGAGAGTGAGTGAGAGTGTCAGAGTGAGTGAGAGTCAGTCAGAGTGAGTGTGTCAGAGTGAGTTAGAGTGCGTGAGAGTGAGTGAGAGTGCATCAGAGTGAGTGAGAGAGTGAGAGTGAGTGAGAGTGTGTCAGAGTGAGTGAGAGAGTGTGTCGGAGAGTGTGTCAGAGAGTGTGTCAGAGTGAGTGAGTGTGTCAGAGTGAGTGAGAGTGCGTGTGAGTGAGAGTGCGAGTGAGTGAGAGTGTGTCAGAGTGAGTGAGTGTGTCGGAGAGTGTCAGAGTGAGTGAGTGTGTCAGAGTGAGTGAGAGTGAGAGTGCGTGTGAGTGAGAGTGCGTGTGAGTGAGAGTGCGTGAGAGTGTCAGAGTGAGTGAGAGTGAGTGAGTGTGTGTGAGAGTGAGTGAGTGTGAGTGAGAGTGTGTCAGAGTGTATGAGACTGAGTGAGTCAGAGTGCGTGAGAGTGAGTGAGAGTGTGTCAGAGTGCGTGAGAGTGAGTGCGTGAGAGTGTCAGAGTGAGTGAGAGTGAGTCAGAGTGAGTGAGAGTGTCAGAGTGAGTGAGAGTGAGTCAAGAGTGAGTGAGAGTGAGTGAGAGTGTCAGAATGCGTGAGAGTGTGAGAGTGAGTGAGTGAGAGTGAGTGAGAGTGTCAGAGTGAGTGAGAGTCAGTCAGAGTGAGTGTGTCAGAGTGAGTGAGAGTGCGTGAGAGTGAGTGAGAGTGAGTGAGAGTGCGTGAGAGTGCGTGAGAGTGAGTGAGAGTGTGAGTGAGTTAGAGTGAGTGAGAGTGTGTGAGTGAGAGTGTGTCAGAGTGCATGAGAGTGAGTGAGTGTGAGAGAGTGAGTGAGAGTGTGTCAGTGAGTCAGAGTGAGTGAGAGTGAGTCGGAGTGTGTCAGAGTGTGTCAGAGTGTGTCAGAGTGAGTGAGAGTGAGTGTGAGTGAGAGTGTGTCAGTGTGTGAGAGTGAGTGAGAGTGTGTCAGAGTGCGTGAGAGTGAGTGAGAGTGCATCAGAGTGAGTGAGAATGTGAGAGAGTGTCAGAGTGAGTGAGAGTGCATCAGAGTGAGTGAGTGTGTGAGAGTGAGTGAGTGAGAGTGAGTGAGAGTGTGAGAGTGAGTGAGCGTGTCAGAGTGAGTGAGAGTGAGTGAGAGTGAGTGTGAGTGAGTGTGAGTGAGAGTGTGTCAAGAGTGCATGAGAGTGAGTGAGTGTGAAAGAGTGAGTGAGAGTGTGTCAGTGAGTCAGAGTGAGAGTCTCAGAGTGAGTGAGAATGAGTAAGAGTGAGTGTGAGTGAGTGAGAGTGAGTGAGAGTGTGTCAGAGTGAGTGAGAGTGTGAGAGTGAGTGAGAGTGTGTCAGTGTGTGAGTGTCAGAGTGTGTCAGTGTGTCAGAGTGAGTGAGAGTGTGTCAGAGTGAGTGAGAGAGTGAGTGAGAGAGTGTGTCGGAGAGTGTGTCGCAGAGTGTGTCAGATAGTGTGTCAGAGAGTGTGTCAGAGAGTGTGTCAGAGTGAGTGAGAGTGAGTGAGTGTGTGTCAGAGTGAGTGAGTGTGAGTGAGAGTGTGTCAGAGTGAGTGAGAGTGTGTGAGAGTGAGTGAGAGTGAGTGAGAGTGTGTCAGAGTGAGTGAGATTGTCAGAGTGAGTGAGAGTGTCAGAGTGAGTGAGAATGTGTCAGAGTGCGTGAGAGTGAGTGAGTGAGTGAGAGTTAGAGGGAGTGAGAGTGAGTGAGAGTGTGTCAGAGTGCGTGAGAGTGGCAGAGTGAGTGAGAGTGTGTCAGAGTGAGAGTGAGTGAGAGTGAGTGAGAGTGTGTCAGAGTGAGTGAGAGTGTGTCAGAGTGTGAGAGTGAGTGAGAGTGTGTCAGAGTGAGAGTGAGTGAGAGTGAGTGAGAGTGTGTCAGAGTGAGTGAGAGTGTGTCAGAGTGTGAGAGTGAGTGAGAGTGTCAGAGTGTCAGAGTGAGTGAGAGTGTGTGAGTGAGAGTGTGTCAGAGTGAGTGAGAGTGTCAGAGTGAGTGAGAGTGTGTCAGAGTGCGTGAGAGTGAGTGAGTGAGTGAGAGTTAGAGTGAGTGAGAGTGAGTGAGAGTGTGTCAGAGTGCGTGAGAGTGGCAGAGTGAGTGAGAGTGTGTCAGAGTGAGAGTGAGTGAGAGTGAGTGAGAGTGTGTCAGAGTGAGTGAGAGTTTGTCAGAGTGTGAGAGTGAGTGAGAGTGTCAGAGTGAGTGAGAGTGTGTCAGAGTGAGAGTGAGTGAGAGTGAGTGAGAGTGTGTCAGAGTGAGTGAGAGTGTGTCAGAGTGTGAGAGTGAGTGAGAGTGTCAGAGTGTCAGAGTGAGTGAGAGTGTGTGAGTGAGAGTGTGTCAGAGTGAGTGAGAGTGTCAGAGTGAGTGAGAGTGTGTCAGAGTGAGTGAGAGTGTGAGAGAGTGTGTCAGAGAGTGAGAGTGTGTCAGAGTGAGTGAGTCAGAGAGAGTGAGAGTGTCAGAGTGCTTGAGAGTGAGTGAGAGTGGTCAGAGTGAGTGAGAGTGTGTCAGAGTGAGTGTGTCAGAGTGAGTGAGAGTGAGTGAGAGTGTTCAGAGTTAGTGAGAATGTGTCAGAGTGAGTTAGAGTGCGTGAGAGTGCGTGAGTGTGAGTGAGAGTGTTGTCAGAGTGCATGAGAGTGAGTGAGAGTGTGTGTCAGAGTGAGTGAGAGTGAGTGAGTGTCAGAGTGAGTGAGAGTCAGTCAGAGTGAGTGTGTCAGAGTGAGTTAGAGTGAGTGAGAGTGCATCAGAGTGAGTGAGAGAGTGAGAGAGTGAGAGTGAGTGAGAGTGTGTCAGAGTGAGTGAGAGAGTGTGTCGGAGAGTGTGTCAGAGAGTGTGTCAGAGTGAGTGAGTGTGTCAGAGTGAGTGAGAGTGCGTGCGAGTGCGTGTGAGTGAGAGTGCGAGTGAGTGAGAGTGTGTCAGAGTGAGTGAGAGAGTGTGTCGGAGAGTGTCAGAGTGAGTGAGTGTGTCAGAGTGAGTGAGAGTGCGTGTGAGTGCGAGTGAGTGAGAGTGTGTCAGAGTGAGTGAGAGAGTGTGTCGGAGAGTGTCAGAGTGAGTGAGAGTGAGTGAGTGAGTGTCAGAGTGCATGAGACTGAGTGAGTCAGAGTGAGTCAGAGTGCGTGTGAGTGAGAGTGCGTGTGAGTGAGTCAGAGTGAGTCAGAGTGTCAAAGTGCGTGAGAGTGAGAGTGTGTCAGAGTGAGTGAGAGTGTGTCAGAGTGAGTGAGAGTGTCAGAGTGAGTGAGAGTGTGAGAGTGAGTGAGAGTGAGTGAGAGTGTCAGAGTGAGTGAGAGTGAGTGAGAGTGTCAGAGTGAGTGAGAGTGAGTCAGAGTGAGTCAGAGTGAGTCAGAGTGAGTCAGAGTGAGTGAGAGTGTGTCAGATCGAGTGAGAGTGCATCAGAGTGAGTGAGAGTGAGTGAGAGTGAGTGAGAGTGTCAGAGAGAGTGAGAGTCAGTCAGAGTGAGTGTGTCAGAGTTAGTGAGAGTGCGTGAGAGTGAGTGAGAGTGTGTCAGAGTGAGTGAGAGTGAGTGAGAGTGTCAGAGTGAGTGAGAGTGAGTCAAGAGTGAGTGAGAGTGCGTGAGAGTGAGTCAGAGTGAGTGAGAGTGTGTCAGAGTTAGTGAGTGAGTGAGAGTGAGTCGGAGTGTGTCAGAGTGTGTCAGAGTGAGTGAGAGTGAGTGTGAGTGAGAGTGTGTCAGTGTGTGAGAGTGAGTGAGAGTGTGTCAGAGTGCGTGAGAGTGAGTGAGAGTGCATCAGAGTGAGTGAGAGTGTGAGAGAGTGTCAGAGTGAGTGAGAGTGCTTCAGAGTGAGTGAGAGTGAGTGTGAGTGAGAGTGTGTCAGTGTGTGAGAGTGAGTGAGAGTGCATCAGAGTGAGTGAGAGTGTGAGAGTGAGTGAGTGAGAGTGTCAGAGTGAGTGAGAGTGAGTGAGAGTGAATGAGAGTGAGTGTGAGTGAGTGTGAGTGAGAGTGTGTCAAGAGTGCATGAGAGTGAGTGAGTGTGAGAGAGTGAGGTGAGAGTGTGTCAGTGAGTCAGAGTGAGTGTCAGAGTGAGTGAGAGTGAGTTCGAGTGCGTGAGAGTGTGTGAGTGTGAGTGAGAGTGTGTCAAGAGTGCATGAGAGTGAGTGAGTGTGAGAGAGTGAGTGAGAGTGTGTCAGTGAGTCAGAGTGAGTGTGTCAGAGTGAGTGAGTGTGAGTGAGAGTGTGTCAGTGTGTGAGAGTGAGTGAGAGTGTGTCAGAGTGCGTGAGAGTGTGTGTGAGTGAGAGTGAGTGAGAGTGAGTGAGAGTGTGTCAGAGTGCGTGAGAGTGTGAGAGTGAGTGAGTGAGAGTGCGTGTGAGTGAGAGTGTGTCACAGTGAGTGAGAGTGAGTGAGTGAGTCAGAGTGAGTGAGAGTGAGTGAGTCAGAGTGCGTGAGAGTGAGTGAGAGTGTGTCAGAGTGAGTGAGAGTGTCAGTGAGTGAGAGTGTGTGAGAGTGTGTGAGAGTGAGAGTGCGTGAGAGTGAGAGTGCGTGTGAGTAAGAGTGAGTCAGAGTGAGTGAGAGTGTCAAAGTGCGTGAGAGTGAGTGAGAGTGCGTGAGAGTGAGTGAGAGTGTGAGAGTGAGTGAGAGTGTCAGAGTGAGTGAGAGTGTGTCAAAGTGAGTGAGAGTGAGTGAGAGTGTCAGAGTGAGTGAGTGAGAGTGTGAGAGTGAGTGAGTGAGTGAGAGTGTCAGAGTGAGTGAGAGTCAGTCAGAGTGAGTGTGTCAGAGTGAGTGAGAGTGCGTGAGTGAGTGAGAGTGAGTGAGAGTGAGTGAGTGTGAGAGAGTGAGAGTGTGTCAGTGAGTCAGAGTGAGAGTGTCAGAGTGAGTGAGTCAGAGTGTGTCAGAGTGTGTCAGAGTGCGTGAGAGTGCGTGAGAGTGAGTGAGAGTGTGTCAGTGTGTGAGAGTGAGTGAGAGTGCGTGAGAGTGAGTGAGAGTGTGAGAGTGAGTGAGTGTCAGAGTGTGTCAGTGTGTCAGAGTGAGTGAGAGTGTGTCAGAGTGAGTGAGAGTGTGTCAGAGTGAGTGAGAGAGTGTGTCGGAGAGTGTGTCGGAGAGTGTGTCAGATAGTGTGTCAGAGAGTGTGTCAGAGAGTGTGTCAGAGTGAGTGAGAGTGAGTGAGTGTGTGTCAGAGTGAGTGAGTGTGAGTGAGAGTGTGTCAGAGTGAGTGAGAGTGAGTGAGAGTGTTTACAGAGTGAGTGAGATTGTCAGAGTGAGTGAGAGTGTCAGAGTTAGTGTGAGTGAGAGTGTGTCAGAGTGCGTGAGAGTGAGTGAGTGAGTCAGAGTGCGTGAGAGTGAGTGAGAGTGTGTCAGAGTGCGTGAGAGTGTGAGAGTGAGTGAGTGAGAGTGCGTGTGAGTGAGAGTGAGTCAGAGTGAGTGAGAGTGAGTGAGTGAGTCAGAGTGCGTGAGAGTGAGTGAGAGTGTGTCAGAGTGAGTGAGAGTGTCTGTGAGTAAGAGTGAGTCAGAGTGAGTGAGAGTGAGTGAGAGTGTCAGAGTGAGTGAGAGTGTGTCAGAGTGAGTGAGAGTGTGAGAGTGAGTGAGAGTGAGTCAAGAGTGAGTGAGTGAGAGTGTGTCAGAGTGAGTGAGATTGAGTGAGAGTGCATCAGAGTGAGTGTGAGTGAGAGTGCATCAGAGTGAGAGTGTGAGAGTGAGTGAGTGAGAGTGTCAGAGTGAGTGAGAGTCAGTCAGAGTGAGTGTGTCAGAGTGAGTGAGAGTGCGTGAGAGTGAGTGAGAGTGAGTGAGTGTGAGAGAGTGAGTGAGAGTGTGTCAGTGAGTCAGAGTGAGAGTGTCAGAGTGAGTGAGAGTGAGTGAGTCAGAGTGTGTCAGAGTGTGTCAGAGTGCGTGAGAGTGCGTGATAGTGAGTGAGAGTGTGTCAGTGTGTGAGAGTGAGTGAGAGTGCGTGAGAGTAAGTGAGAGTGTGTCAGTGTGTGAGTGTCAGAGTGTGTCAGTGTGTCAGAGTGAGTGAGAGTGTGTCAGAGTGAGTGAGAGAGTGAGTGAGAGAGTGTGTCGGAGAGTGTGTCGCAGAGTGTGTCAGATAGTGTGTCAGAGAGTGTGTCAGAGAGTGTGTCAGAGTGAGTGAGAGTGAGTGAGTGTGTGTCAGAGTGAGTGAGTGTGAGTGAGAGTGTGTCAGAGTGAGTGAGAGTGAGTGAGAGTGAGTGAGAGTGTGTGAGAGTGAGTGAGAGTGAGTGAGAGTGAGTGAGAGTGAGTGAGAGTGAGTGAGAGTGAGTGAGAGTGAGAGTGTCAGAGTGAGTGAGTGAGAGTGAGTGAGAGTGAGTGAGAGTGAGTCAGAGTGAGTCAGAGTGTGTCAGAGTGTGTCAGAGTGCGTGAGAGTGCGTGAGAGTGAGTGAGAGTGTGTCAGTGTGTGAGAGTGAGTGAGAGTGCGTGAGAGTGAGTGAGAGTGTGAGAGTGAGTGAGTGTCAGAGAGTGTCAGTGTGTCAGAGTGAGTGAGAGTGTGTCAGAGTGAATGAGAGTGTGTCAGAGTGAGTGAGAGAGTGTGTCGGAGAGTGTGTCGGAGAGTGTGTCAGAGTGAGTGAGAGTGAGTGAGTGTGTGTCAGAGTGAGTGAGTGTGAGTGAGAGTGTGTCAGAGTGAGTGAGAGTGTGTGAGAGTGAGAGTGAGTGAGAGTGAGTGAGAGTGTGTCAGAGTGAGTGAGATTGTCAGAGTGAGTGAGAGTGTCAGAGTTAGTGTGAGTGAGAGTGTGTCAGAGTGCGTGAGAGTGAGTGAGTGAGTCAGAATGCGTGAGAGTGAGTGAGAGTGTGTCAGAGTGCGTGAGAGTGTGAGAGTGAGTGAGTGAGAGTGCGTGTGAGTGAGAGTGTGTCAGAGTGAGTGAGAGTGAGTGAGTGAGTCAGAGTGAGTGAGAGTGAGTGAGTGAGTCAGAGTGCGTGAGAGTGAGTGAGAGTGTGTCAGAGTGAGTGAGAGTGTGAGAGTGAGTGAGAGTGAGTCAAGAGTGAGTGAGTGAGAGTGTGTCAGAGTGAGTGAGTGTGAGTGAGAGTGCATCAGAGTGAGTGAGAGTGTGAGAGTGAGTGAGTGAGTGAGAGTGTCAGAGTGAGTGAGAGTCAGTCAGAGTGAGTGTGTCAGAGTGAGTGAGAGTGCGTGAGAGTGAGTGAGAGTGAGTGAGTGTGAGAGAGTGAGTGAGAGTGTGTCAGTGAGTCAGAGTGAGAGTGTCAGAGTGAGTGAGAGTGAGTGAGTTAGAGTGTGTCAGAGTGTGTCAGAGTGCGTGAGAGTGCGTGATAGTGAGTGAGAGTGTGTCAGTGTGTGAGAGTGAGTGAGAGTGCGTGAGAGTAAGTGAGAGTGTGTCAGTGTGTGAGTGTCAGAGTGTGTCAGTGTGTCAGAGTGAGTGAGAGTGTGTCAGAGTGAGTGAGAGAGTGAGTGAGAGAGTGTGTCGGAGAGTGTGTCGCAGAGTGTGTCAGATAGTGTGTCAGAGAGTGTGTCAGAGAGTGTGTCAGAGTGAGTGAGAGTGAGTGAGTGTGTGTCAGAGTGAGTGAGTGTGAGTGAGAGTGTGTCAGAGTGAGTGAGAGTGTGTGAGAGTGAGAGTGAGTGAGAGTGAGTGAGAGTGTGTCAGAGTGAGTGAGATTGTCAGAGTGAGTGAGAGTGTCAGAGTTAGTGTGAGTGAGAGTGTGTCAGAGTGCGTGAGAGTGAGTGAGTGAGTCAGAATGCGTGAGAGTGAGTGAGAGTGTGTCAGAGTGCGTGAGAGTGTGAGAGTGAGTGAGTGAGAGTGCGTGTGAGTGAGAGTGTGTCAGAGTGAGTGAGAGTGAGTGAGTGAGTCAGAGTGAGTGAGAGTGAGTGAGTGAGTCAGAGTGCGTGAGAGTGAGTGAGAGTGTGTCAGAGTGAGTGAGAGTGTCTGTGAGTAAGAGTGAGTCAGAGTGAGTGAGAGTGAGTGAGAGTGAGTCAAGAGTGAGTGAGTGAGAGTGTGTCAGAGTGAGTGAGAGTGAGTGAGAGTGCATCAGAGTGAGTGTGAGTGAGAGTGAGTGAGAGTGCATCAGAGTGAGTGAGAGTGTGAGAGTGAGTGAGTGAGTGAGAGTGTCAGAGTGGGTGAGAGTCAGTCAGAGTGAGTGTGTCAGAGTGAGTGAGAGTGCGTGAGAGTGAGTGAGAGTGAGTGAGTGTGAGTGAGAGTGAGTGAGTGTGAGAGAGTGAGTGAGAGTGTGTCAGTGAGTCAGAGTGAGAGTGTCAGAGTGAGTGAGTCAGAGTGTGTCAGAGTGTGTCAGAGTGCGTGAGAGTGCGTGAGAGTGAGTGAGAGTGTGTCAGTGTGTGAGAGTGAGTGAGAGTGCGTGAGAGTCAGTGAGAGTGTGTCAGTGTGTGAGTGTCAGAGTGTGTCAGTGTGTCAGAGTGAGTGAGAGTGTGTCAGAGTGAGTGAGAGAGTGAGTGAGAGAGTGTGTCGGAGAGTGTGTCGCAGAGTGTGTCAGATAGTGTGTCAGAGAGTGTGTCAGAGAGTGTGTCAGAGTGAGTGAGAGTGAGTGAGTGTGTGTCAGAGTGAGTGAGTGTGAGTGAGAGTGTGTCAGAGTGAGTGAGAGTGTGTGAGAGTGAGTGAGAGTGAGTGAGAGTGTGTCAGAGTGAGTGAGAGTGTGTGAGAGTGAGAGTGAGTGAGAGTGAGTGAGAGTGTGTCAGAGTGAGTGAGATTGTCAGAGTGAGTGAGAGTGTCAGAGTGTGTCAGAGTGCGTGAGAGTGTGAGAGTGAGTGAGTGAGAGTGCGTGTGAGTGAGAGTGTGTCAGAGTGAGTGAGAGTGAGTGAGTGAGTCAGAGTGAGTGAGAGTGAGTGAGTGAGTCAGAGTGCGTGAGAGTGAGTGAGAGTGTGTCAGAGTGAGTGAGAGTGTCAGTGAGTGAGAGTGTGTGAGAGTGAGAGTGTGTGAGAGTGAGAGTGCGTGTGAGTGAGTAAGAGTGAGTCAGAGTGAGTGAGAGTGTCAAAGTGCGTGAGAGTGAGTGAGAGTGCGTGAGAGTGTGTCAGAGTGAGTGAGACTGTGTCAGAGTGAGAGTGAGTGAGAGTGAGTGAGAGTGTGTCAGAGTGAGTGAGACTGTGTCAGAGTGAGAGTGAGTGAGAGTGAGTGAGAGTGTGTCAGAGTGAGTGAGAGTGTGTCAGAGTGTGAGAGTGAGTGAGAGTGTCAGAGTGAGTGAGAGTGTGTCAGAGTGAGAGTGAGTGAGAGTGAGTGAGAGTGTGTCAGAGTGAGTGAGAGTGTGTCAGAGTGTGAGAGTGAGTGAGAGTGTCAGAGTGAGTGAGAGTGTGTGAGTGAGAGTGTGTCAGAGTGAGTGAGAGTGAGTGAGAGTGTTTCAGAGTGAGTGAGAGTGTCAGAGTGAGTGAGAGTGAGTGAGAGTGAGTGAGAGTGTGTCAGAGTGTGAGAGAGTGTGAGAGAGTGTGTCAGAGTGTGTCAGAGTGTGAGAGAGTGTGAGAATGTGTCAGAGTGAGTGAGAGTGTGTCAGAGTGAGTGAGTCAGAGTGAGTGAGAGTGTCAGAGTGCTTGAGAGTGAGTGAGAGTGTGTCAGAGTGAGTGTGTCAGAGTGAGTGAGAGTGAGTGAGAGTGTTCAGAGTTAGTGAGAGTGTGTCAGAGTGAGTTAGAGTGCGTGAGAGTGCGTGAGTGTGAGTGAGAGTGTTGTCAGAGTGCATGAGAGTGAGTGAGAGTGTGTGTCAGAGTGAGTGAGAGTGCGTGAGAGTGAGTGAGAGTGAGTGAGAGTGTCAGAGTGAGTGAGAGTGAGTGAGAGTGAGTGAGTGAGTTAGAGTGCGTGAGAGTGCGTGAGTGTGAGTGAGAGTGTGTCAGAGTGCATGATAGTGAGTGAGTGTGAGAGAGTGAGTGAGAGTGTGTCAGTGAGTGAGGGTGAGTGAGAGTGTGAGAGTGAGTGAGAGTGAGTCAGAGTGAGTGAGAGTGTCAGAGTGAGTGAGAGTGAGTGAGTTAGTGGGTCAGAGTGTGTCAGAGTGAGTGAGCGAGAGTGTGAGTGAGAGTGTGTCAGTGTGTGAGAGTGAGTGAGAGTGTGTCAGTGAGTGAGAGTGCGTGAGAGTGAGTGAGAGTGTGTCAGTGTGTGAGAGTGAGTGAGAGTGTGTCAGAGTGAGTGAGAGTGCGTGAGTGAGAGTGTGTCAGTGTGTGAGAGTGAGTGAGAGTGTGTCAGTGTGTGAGAGTGAGTGAGAGTGAGTGAGAGTGTTTCAGAGTGAGTGAGAGTGAGTGAGAGTGTGTCAGAGTGAGTGAGAGTGCGTGAGAGTGAGTGAGAGTGCGTGAGAGTGAGTGAGAGTGCGTGAGAGTGTCAGAGTGAGTGAGAGTGTGTGAGTGAGAGTGTCAGAGTGAGTGAGAGTGAGTGAGAGTGTTTCAGAGTGTGTAAGAGTGAGTGAGAGTGTCAGAGTGAGTGAGAGTGTGTCAGAGTGAGTGTGAGTGAGAGTGTGTCAGAGTGTGTCAGAGTGAGTGAGAGTGTGTCAGAGTGAGAGTGAGTGAGAGTGTGTCAGAGTGTGTCAGAGTGTGAGAGTGAGTGAGAGTGACAGTGTGTCAGAGTGTGTCAGAGTGAGTGAGAGTGTGTCAGAGTGAGAGTGAGTGAGAGTGAGTGAGAGTGTGTCAGAGTGAGTGAGAGTGTGTCAGAGTGAGAGTGAGTGAGAGTGTGTCAGAGTGTGTCAGAGTGAGAGTGAGTGAGAGTGTGTCAGAGTGTGAGAGTGAGTGAGAGTGTCAGAGTGTCAGAGTGAGTGAGAGTGTGTGAGTGAGTGTGTGTCAGAGTGAGTGAGAGTGAGTGAGAGTGTTTCAGAGTGAGTGAGAGTGTGTCAGAGTGAGTGAGTGCGTGAGAGTGTGTCAGAGTGAATGAGAGTGAGTGAGAGTGTCAGAGTGAGTGAGAGTGAGTGAGAGTGTGTCAGAGTGTGAGATAGTGTGAGAGAGTGTGTCAGAGTGTGTCAGAGTGTGAGAGAGTGTGAGAGTGTGTCAGAGTGTGTCAGAGTGAGTGAGAGTGTGTCAGAGTGAGCGAGAGTGTGAGAGAGTGTGTCAGAGAGTGAGAGTGTGTCAGAGTGAGTGAGTCAGAGTGAGTGAGAGTGTGTCAGAGTGAGAATGAGTGAGAGTGAGTGAGAGTGTGTCAGAGTGAGTGAGAGTGTGTCAGAGTGAGAGTGAGTGAGAGTGAGTGAGAGTGTGTCAGAGTGTGTCAGAGTGTGAGAGTGAGTGAGAGTGTCAGAGTGCTTGAGAGTGAGTGAGAGTGGTCATAGTGAGTGAGAGTGTGTCAGAGTGAGTGTGTCAGAGTGAGTGAGTGTGTCAGAGTGAGTGAGTGTGAGTGAGAGTGTGTCAGAGTGCATGAGAGTGAGAGTTTGTCAGAGTAAGTGAGAGTGTGTCAGAGTGAGTGAGTGTGAGTGAGAGTGTGTCAGAGTGCATGAGAGTGAGTGAGTCAGAGTGAGTCAGAGTGCGTGAGAGTGTCAGAGTGCGTGAGAGTGAGTGAGAGTGTGTCAGAGTGAGTGAGAGTGCGTGTGAGTGCGTGATAGTGTCAGAGTGAGTGAGAGTGTCAGAGTGAGTGAGAGTGCGTGAGAGTGCATCAGAGTGAGTGAGAGTGTGAGAGTGAGTGAGTGAGAGTGTCAGAGTGAGTGAGAGTGAGTCAGAGTGAGTGAGAGTGTCAGAGTGCGTGAGAGTGAGTGAGAGTGTCAGAGTGAGTGAGAGTGAGTGAGAGTGAGAGTGTGTCAGAGTGAGTGAGAGTGCGTGAGAGTGTGTGTGAGTTAGAGTGAGTGAGAATGAGTGAAAATGTGTCAGAGTGAGTGAGAGTGTGAGAGTGAGTGAGTGAGAGTGTGTCAGTGTGTGAGAGTGAGTGAGAGTGTCAGAGTGCGTGAGAGTGTGTCAGAGTGAGTGAGAGTGTGTCAGTGTGTGAGAGTGAGTGAGAGTGTCAGAGTGCGTGAGAGTGTGTCAGAGTGAGAGTGAGTGAGAGTGAGTGAGAGTGTGTCAGAGTGTGTCAGAGTGTGAGAGTGAGTGAGAGTGTCAGAGTGAGTGAGAGTGAGAGTGTGTCAGAGTGAGTGAGAGTGCGTGAGAGTGTGTGTGAGTTAGAGTGAGTGAGAATTAGTGAGAATGTGTCAGAGTGAGTGAGAGTGTGAGAGTGAGTGAGAGTGAGTGAGTGAGTGAGAGTGTCAGAGTGCGTGAGAGTGAGTGAGAGTGTTCAGAGTTAGTGAGAGTGTGTCAGAGTGAGTGTGTCAGAGTGAGTTAGAGTGCATGGTAGTGAGTGAGTGTGAGAGAGTGAGTGAGAGTGTGTCAGTGATTGAGGGTGAGTGAGAGTGAGAGAGTGAGTGAGAGTGTGTCAGAGTGAGTGAGAGTCTCAGAGTGAGTGAGAATGAGTAAGAGTGAGTGTGAGTGAGTGAGAGTGAGTGAGAGTGAGTGAGAGTGTGTCAGAGTGAGTGAGAGTGTGTCAGAGTGAGTGTGAGTGAGAGTGTGTCAGAGTGTGTCAGAGTGAGTGAGAGTGTGTCAGAGTGAGAATGAGTGAGAGTGAGTGAGAGTGTGTCAGAGTGAGTGAGAGTGTGTCAGAGTGAGAGTGAGTGAGAGTGAGTGAGAGTGTGTCAGAGTGTGTCAGAGTGTGAGAGTGAGTGAGAGTGTCAGAGTGCTTGAGAGTGAGTGAGAGTGGTCAGAGTGAGTGAGAGTGTGTCAGAGTGAGTGTGTCAGAGTGAGTGAGTGTGTCAGAGTGAGTGAGTGTGAGTGAGAGTGTGTCAGAGTGCATGAGAGTGAGTGAGTGTCAGATTGAGTGAGTGTGAGTGAGAGTTTGTCAGAGTGCATGAGAGTGAGTGAGTCAGAGTGAGTCAGAGTGCGTGAGAGTGTCAGAGTGCGTGAGAGTGTATCAGAGTGAGTGAGAGTGCGTGTGAGTGCGTGATAGTGTCAGAGTAAGTGAGAGTGTGTCAGAGTGAGTGAGAGTGTGTCAGAGTGCGTGAGAGTGAGAGTGTGTCAGAGTGAGTGAGAGTGTGAGAGTGAATGAGTGAGAGTGAGTGAGAGTGTCAGAGTGAGTGAGAATGAGTAAGAGTGAGTGTGAGTGAGTGAGAGTGAAGTGAGAGTGTGTCAGAGTGAGTGAGAGTGTGTCAGAGTGAGTGTGAGTGAGAGTGTGTCAGAGTGTGTCAGAGTGAGTGAGAGTGTGTCAGAGTGAGAGTGAGTGAGAGTGAGTGAGAGTGTGTCAGAGTGAGTGAGAGTGTGTCAGAGTGAGAGTGAGTGAGAGTGAGTGAGAGTGTGTCAGAGTGTGTCAGAGTGTGAGAGTGAGTGAGAGTGTGTCAGAGTGAGTGTGTCAGAGTGAGTGAGTGTGTCAGAGTGAGTGAGTGTGAGTGAGAGTGTGTCAGAGTGCATGAGAGTGAGTGAGTGTCAGATTGAGTGAGTGTGAGTGAGAGTTTGTCAGAGTGAGTGAGAGTGTGTCAGAGTGAGTGAGTGTGAGTGAGAGTGTGTCAGAGTGCATGAGAGTGAGTGAGTCAGAGTGAGTCAGAGTGCGTGAGAGTGTCAGAGTGCGTGAGAGTGAGTGAGAGTGTGTCAGAGTGAGTGAGAGTGCGTGTGAGTGCGTGATAGTGTCAGAGTGAGTGAGAGTGTCAGAGTGAGTGAGAGTGCGTGAGAGTGCATCAGAGTGAGTGAGAGTGTGAGAGTGAGTGAGTGAGAGTGTCAGAGTGAGAGTGAGTCAGAGTGAGTGAGAGTGTCAGAGTGCGTGAGAGTGAGTGAGAGTGTCAGAGTGAGTGAGAGTGAGTGAGAGTGAGAGTGTGTCAGAGTGAGTGAGAGTGCGTGAGAGTGTGTGTGAGTTAGAGTGAGTGAGAATGAGTGAGAATGTGTCAGAGTGAGTGAGAGTGTGAGAGTGAGTGAGTGAGAGTGTGTCAGTGTGTGAGAGTGAGTGAGAGTGTCAGAGTGCGTGAGAGTGTGTCAGAGTGAGTGAGAGTGTGTCAGTGTGTGAGAGTGAGTGAGAGTGTCAGAGTGCGTGAGAGTGTGTCAGAGTGAGAGTGAGTGAGAGTGAGTGAGAGTGTGTCAGAGTGTGTCAGAGTGTGAGAGTGAGTGAGAGTGTCAGAGTGAGTGAGAGTGAGAGTGTGTCAGAGAGAGTGAGAGTGCGTGAGAGTGTGTGTGAGTTAGAGTGAGTGAGAATTAGTGAGAATGTGTCAGAGTGAGTGAGAGTGTGAGAGTGAGAGTGAGTGAGTGAGTGAGAGTGTCAGAGTGCGTGAGAGTGAGTGAGAGTGTTCAGAGTTAGTGAGAGTGTGTCAGAGTGAGTGTGTCAGAGTGAGTTAGAGTGCATGGTAGTGAGTGAGTGTGAGAGAGTGAGTGAGAGTGTGTCAGTGATTGAGGGTGAGTGAGAGTGAGAGAGTGAGTGAGAGTGTGTCAGAGTGAGTGAGAGTCTCAGAGTGAGTGAGAATGAGTAAGAGTGAGTGTGAGTGAGTGAGAGTGAGTGAGAGTGTGTCAGAGTGAGTGAGAGTGTGTCAGAGTGAGTGTGAGTGAGAGTGTGTGAGAGTGTGTGAGAGTGAGTGAGAGTGTGTCAGAGTGAGAATGAGTGAGAGTGAGTGAGAGTGTGTCAGAGTGAGTGAGAGTGTGTCAGAGTGAGAGTGAGTGAGAGTGAGTGAGAGTGTGTCAGAGTGTGTCAGAGTGTGAGAGTGAGTGAGAGTGTCAGAGTGCTTGAGAGTGAGTGAGAGTGGTCAGAGTGAGTGAGAGTGTGTCAGAGTGAGTGTGTCAGAGTGAGTGAGTGTGTCAGAGTGAGTGAGTGTGAGTGAGAGTGTGTCAGAGTGCATGAGAGTGAGTGAGTGTCAGATTGAGTGAGTGTGAGTGAGAGTTTGTCAGAGTGCATGAGAGTGAGTGAGTCAGAGTGAGTCAGAGTGCGTGAGAGTGTCAGAGTGCGTGAGAGTGTATCAGAGTGAGTTAGAGTGTCAGAGTGAGAGAGAGTGCGTGTGAGTGCGTGATAGTGTCAGAGTAAGTGAGAGTGTGTCAGAGTGAGTGAGAGTGTGTCAGAGTGCGTGAGAGTGAGAGTGTGTCAGAGTGAGTGAGAGTGTGAGAGTGAATGAGTGAGAGTGAGTGAGAGTGTCAGAGTGAGTGAGAATGAGTAAGAGTGAGTGTGAGTGAGTGAGAGTGAAGTGAGAGTGTGTCAGAGTGTGTCAGAGTGAGTGTGAGTGAGAGTGTGTCAGAGTGTGTCAGAGTGAGTGAGAGTGTGTCAGAGTGAGAGTGAGTGAGAGTGAGTGAGAGTGTGTCAGAGTGAGTGAGAGTGTGTCAGAGTGAGAGAGAGTGAGAGTGAGTGAGAGTGTGTCAGAGTGTGTCAGAGTGAGAGTGAGTGAGAGTGTCAGAGTGTCAGAGTGAGTGAGAGTGTGTGATTGAGAGTGTGTCAGAGTGAGTGAGAGTGAGTGAGAGTGTTTCAGAGTGAGTGAGAGTGTGTCAGAGTGAGTGAGTGCGTGAGAGTGTGTCAGAGTGAATGAGAGTGAGTTAGAGTGTCAGAGTGAGTGAGAGTGAGTGAGAGTGTGTCAGAGTGTGAGAGAGTGTGAGAGAGTGTGTCAGAGTGTGTCAGAGTGAGTGAGAGTGTCAGAGTGCTTGAGAGTGAGTGAGAGTGGTCAGAGTGAGTGTGAGTGTGTCAGAGTGAGTGAGTGTGAGTGAGAGTGTGTCAGAGTGCATGAGAGTGAGTGAGTGTCAGATTGAGTGAGTGTGAGTGAGAGTTTGTCAGAGTGAGTGAGAGTGTGTCAGAGTGAGTGAGTGTGAGTGAGAGTGTGTCAGAGTGCATGAGAGTGAGTGAGTCAGAGTGAGTCAGAGTGCGTGAGAGTGTCAGAGTGCGTGAGAGTGAGTGAGAGTGTGTCAGAGTGAGTTAGAGTGTCAGAGTGAGTGAGAGTGAGAGTGCGTGTGAGTGCGTGATAGTGTCAGAGTGAGTGAGAGTGTGTCAGAGTGAGTGAGAGTGTGTGAGAGTGTGTCAGAGTGAGTGAGAGTGTCAGAGTGAGTGAGAGTGTGTCAGAGTGCGTGAGAGTGAGAGTGTGTCAGAGTGAGTGAGAGTGTGAGAGTGAGTGAGAGTGAGTGAGAGTGTCAGAGTGAGTGAGAGTGAGTGAGTGAGAGTGTCAGAGTGAGTGAGAGTGTCAGAGTGCGTGAGAGTGAGTGAGAGTGTCAGAGTGCGTGAGAGTGTGTGTGAGTTAGAGTGAGTGAGAATGAGTGAGAATGTGTCAGAGTGAGTGAGAGTGTGAGAGTGAGTGAGTGAGAGTGAGTGAGAGTGTTCAGAGTTAGTGAGAGTGTGTCAGAGTGAATGTGTCAGAGTGAGTGAGAGTGTGTCAGTGATGGAGGGTGAGTGAGAGTGAGAGAGTGAGAGTGAGTCAGAGTGAGTGAGAGTTTTCAGAGTGAGTGAGAATGAGTAAGAGTGAGTGTGAGTGAGAGTGTGTCAGTGTGTCAGAGTGAGAGTGCGTGAGAGTGAGTGAGTGTCAGAGTGTGTCAGAGTGAGTGAGAGTGTGAGAGAGTGTGAGAGTGAGTGAGAGTGAGTGAGAGTGTGAGTGTGTCAGAGTGAGTGGGGTGATTGTGATGGGTGGTGATGAGGATGGGTGGTTGAGGATTTTTTTGTTGCATTTTTGGCCAGTTCATTCATACTCAGTTCATTGATGCTCGTTCATGTGAATGTGGAAAGAAACCAGAGTGCCTAGAGAAACCCCTCCTGTGATAGAGAATGACACAAACACACCCTGTACAGATAGGTCAGCAACCTACTCCGCACATTTTTTTCTGCCGACAACCTTGCAGCCATGCAGCTTTGGAGCCTCACAAAAACACGATTATCTCTGTTCGATCCACCTACCCTGCCACCATGCCCCCATTGTGCGCTTGCAGGCTCGCTAGCGGTATCAGTCTGCGGTGGAAGGGGGACTTTGCGTGGCGGTGCTGGACGTGTTTGAGGCATTCGTCAAGGCGAGCTCTCACTGCCGCTGTTCACAGCGTGTCCTCGCCATGGGCCTGTATCCACACTCGGACGAAGCGTGTTTATGTCCCACAGGAGTGATGGTTGCATGACATTTGTAATTTGTCAAGGCTTATATGAGCTGAATCCAGAGAATATTACATGTGTAGTGGTGGATTCAACTGAGTCGCAGACGTTCTTCTTGGAGGCACCACATTTATTTGTTACCAACACACTAACACAAAGGGGTAGCTGCTCCTTTACCAGATAACAGCCTATGGTGGTGGACCACCAGGCTAACTACACTAATCACACTGGGAGTAGCTACCACGGACCAGACCCAGACTCGGGTCCAGGTCCACGTGTTGGTGACTCTTCTTGGACGTAGAACGTAGATCTTCAGATGACGGTAGCAACGGTGAACCCCGGTCCCTGTGGGGACCGGTTTTTTTCTGCTCCCGGCTCGCGGCTGGCCCCGCCCTTGGCCACGCCCACCTTCCCGTCGGGCTCCAGTCGTCATCTCTCGGCCCTTCCCGTCGGGTCTTTCCCCAGACACGTGACCACCCCCTCGCCCCCACTTGGGGGCGCCATGTAGACTTTACTGGTCACGTGTCTTTCGGGTAATCAGAGTGCCACGGCCCACAGTCACCTCGTTCCCCGTGGCCTGCACTCTCACACCCTACCCTGTAGGGGTCAGCACTGCACGCCACGCGTGGTGCCACTCAACGCTGTCGTTCAGCGCTCACCGAGCCCCCTCCAGGGCCGGTACTACACCCACATGTACGGGATGTCCGCGATGTGACTACATCGCACGGCGTGCCTCACGAGAGCCGGCATTACCCAGTGACATCCACGATGTGACTACACACGTGATGTCCGCGATGTGACTACATCGCACGCCGTGCCCGTCTAGGGCCGGCACTACTCGGTGACTTCCGAGATGTCAATACATATATATTGTGTTGTTGAAAAATAATGGAAATTTACGAAATTATGCACATTTACGAAATTGCATGTAATTGTGAAAATCATATAAAGTTATTTAATTAATGCGTGTGTATTTCATGTTATGTTAATTGAGTAAGTGTAATGTGATTAATCGTATGTGTGATTAAATGTGTATAAAATATTACATGAAAATGTATGTATATGATCTATGTGTGTGTGTGGAGTATTATTAATGTGTGTGTTAGTTTGTATTATGATCAATAGGTGAGCATGTAGTTATTTGTATTGTTATTATTGGCTCAGCTTCGTTGTCTCAGGGTGTATTCTGTGTGTGGTTATTTATGATTGATTTGTGTGTGTGGTGTGATGCTCAGCTTCGTTGTCTAAGGGTGTATTCTGTGTGTGGTTATTTGTGATTGATGTGTGTGTGGTGTGATGCTCGGCTTCGTTGTCTCAGGGTGTATTGTGTGGTTATTTGTGATTGATGTGTGTGTGTGGTGTGATGCTCGGCTTCGTTGTCTCGGGGTGTATTACCAATCGTGATAATACAATGATTCTCACTTGCACTTTTACTGATTATGATTTTAGTGTGATTATGTCCAGTCTCATGATTCAGATCTCGCCACAAGATACAGTTCTTATAATTAAGATGATTTTGGATCAACTTAGGAAGGAACCACTCAGACTATTCTGTGTTAAGCAACTTTAATATCTAAAAACACTAATATGCAAACACACTTACGATCGGAATTGCCACAATAGTACTCCTGCAGATATCCTCATCGATCCGTCCAATTAAACCTCACTGGTTACGTTGTTAAACTGAGCAATAGTACAATAGGCTAGCTCCTTATAGTAGCACGACAATACACGATGCTAGGAAAGTCCTTCAAAATTACAACATTCATATGAAACCGTGTTAAAGAATGTTCCCAATGGCAAAAGTTGGCATCAATGAATTAATTGGTAAGATTATGTGATTAAAATAAATATCTAAAAACAATTATATTCATGCGAGTGTGTCTATTCGTAACGTAGATGCTTATAAATGTTTAGTGGGACAACAATTCATTCATTGGCAAGATTATGTCATGAAAAGAAAATGAATGACTAAAACACTTCTAAACGGCCGTAACATGCAACTCAAGGGACAGAAAAATGCTTTTCACGACCAGATAATAGTTAACACACCACCTTGGAATGGCAACTCTTTGCGAAACACACAAAAAAATAACCTCTTGGAACAATCTTATTCGTGCCGATATGCATGCTGTGTGTGTGTTGGATGGCAGTCACGACGTCCAATAATTATAGCAGGCAGTATGGTTTAAGTTGTCCATGTACTATTTCTGCTAGCTGTGGTTCTGGGATCCAGATGGCGAAACGCCGTAGTGCGTTTTTCCTTGTTCCGAAAATACCTCAGGTCCCCAGCAGGGGGCGCTGGGTCGGCGGGTGTGTGTGTCGAACACAGGGCGCTCTCGGCTGCAGCGTCAGGCTCTGTCCACCGCTGGAGTGGTTGCTGAGTCGGCACGTTGCTCACGCTTATGAATAATCCTATTTCTAATTCTGCCGTAATTATTTTGGTTTATGCTAAACCAAGTTTCGTGGCATACAGTAATTGTTAGCAATGATATTCCGAGAGTCTTATTAAACTTTGTTCCCCGTCTATATCGCCAAGGATCCGCGCTTCTTATTCTCAAATTTTTCTGTTCATATCCTGATGTTGAAGATATAGGGAAGCTTGGAACTCTACTACTGAACTTTAGAACCCCAGCCAGCTTGTAATGATTAACCGCCCTTAGGTGGATTTCGCTGTCCGGTGCAGGCCCTTGGTCCCCTGTGGTTCTCTCTTTGTGTGTCATTTCTTTATTGTTGTTGTTTCTTTTATTGCGGCTTCCTCTTGAAGTAAATTTCAGGTTTTCCTCAGGAATCTCATTATCCCCCGTGTTTCATTCAGGTGCAGAGAGGGGAGGGTATTGTAATTATATAGATTGGTAATCATTGAATTGTTATTCATTGGGATTTGTTTCCCTTATAAGGAATTGTAATTGCATTATATATTTATTTAATAATACGCTTCCAGGCCGCACTAGGCCTGTAGCTGTCAGAGCGATTAAAGTTATTTGTATTTCTCTCAATTTCAATGGATTCTCTAATTAGTCTTGACCAGTAATAATTATAGTAGTAGTAGGTTTTTACCCTTTTAAACTGGTACAAAACTGACACCTTTATTCCAGGCATCATGTTTGCAATAACCACAACACAAGTAGTCAAAAAAGCAAACAAAAAGAAGCAACTCTGATAATGATAATAATATGCACTGTCCTTGAAGTTGATTGGTCCACACCCGAGACGGCTTTCTTTAGAGCCTAGTCCCCATTGGTGTTGGACCAGATGACACCAAAATGCGTACAACTCAAACACAGTGCAATATCAGGGTATTGAGAGCTCGGGGTAAGCATTTACACTATGAGATCTCTTTTACCAGTGGCAATATATAGTAGTAGGGTTTAACCCTTTTAAACTGGTACAAAACTGACACCTTTATTCAAGGCATCACTTCAACGTTATGAAAATCAATTGAGTGTCCTTGTTGACAAGCATGCTCTGCCACTGCCGATAGTTGAGATAATTTAATATTTCTTTGGCGTTTTTTTAGTCTTACGCTGATGTTACGTCCCGTCTGTCCAATATAGCATATCTGCCACATAAACAATTAATCCGATATACACCTTCTGTTGATAATCTTGGCAATTCGTCTTTAGTGCCAGATATCAGTTTTTTTTTGTGTACTGTACCAAATCTTACTTTAATGTTTTGCTTTTGCAAAACACGGGCTAATTTGTCAGTTGCTCCTGAGATATATGGAATTTTAATTGTTTGAAAAATCGTATCGCTTTTAGCAGTGTTGCTTTGCGTTCGTGATTTGGCATTCAGTGCTCTGTTAATTTGAGCATTATTGTAGCCATTCTGTCTTAGTGCTTCTACCAGCCCATGGGGGGCTCCCATTGCTTTGGTAAAAAAATTGGGATGGGAGTCTGCGCTTTTGCGTTGATTTCCACAAGTTGAACAAAATTTCTGTGGCTGATGCGTATCCACTCCCTTGGATGGATGACTCCTTGGATGCCTTGTCGGGTGTGTGGTTCTTTTCAACCCTCGATTTGTTGTCGGGGTTTTGGCAGCTGCCTTTGGATGAAGAATCCAGGCCTAAAACAATGTTCCGAACACCCCAAGGATTGTGATAATTTAGTTGCCTCTCGATGGGGTTGCTTATGGCTCCTGCCACGTTCCAGTGGCTTATAGAATTGTTCTTGGCAGGTCTTCAATGGAACTGCCGATGCGGCACCACTCATGGTGGATGCGCATAGTGATGGCACGTTGGGTCTCACGCATGCTGAATGGGGACGCCTCCAGACGGAGGACGCCTCGTTGTCAAACTTGCAACGGTCGCATTGGGGCAAGAGGCACTAAAACCGTGGCGAACAGGGATGTCCTCCACGAAGGACTTTTGATGAGATGGGATGAGGAGCTGCAGCGCTATTACATGGTGGTGGAGATGCACGAAATAAGAGGAAGCGAAGGAGCTTCGCTCGCGTGGCGAGAGCGACCAACTCACTCCCCCATCGCGTTCTGTTTTGTGGTGGCAGGTCCAACGCCCAGTAGGGGTGGTGGCGGTTGTTGTGGATCGGTGCCAACAATGACCGCTCTCACCATAAGACTCACCCACCCCGTGATACACGCCACACACACACCACACGGTTGCCCAGAAAGATTGTACCACTGGGACCAGAGCTGGGGAATGAAGCTGGACAACAGATGCCAGGACTATAGGGGAGAATGACTGCTGTGAAGACACCTCACATCACACATACACACGGGACTATTCAATTATCATAGCCGGCCCCAGATTGGGCCCCTTCCATGCTGGTTTTCATCCAGGCAGTCCTAATGCGATGACTTTGCCATGGTTTCCAGGACATGGAAGGGGCAGCTGACCCAGGGTGAGAGAGCTGCAGGGATCAGGTGCAGACAATGAACAAAACCTACACGTGCCAAGTCTCAAGGCCATCCTGTTAAGAATTAGGATCAATATCATTGTTGTTGTAACTATAAACTTTGTGAAATCAACCCATGAGGACACAACTTAACGTTGCATTGCTTGTAAGTGCTGCCTGGGTTGGTTAAATGTGCCTTGACTCGTGTGGGCGGCGGTACAAGGACAAATAGATAATAAGAGACGTTTTGCGAAATGGTTCTTCTTCACAGCACATACACGCGGTGGTGGGAAAACATTCAGGCGATTCCCCTTCTTCATGACATATTCGCCCCTCCTCGGCCCAACTGATCCACTGCTTCGCTGCCCCACCGCTTCACTGTCCCTATGCTCCACTGTCCTTCTGCTCCACTGCCAATCTGCTCCACTGCCCCTCTGCTCCACCATCTGCCACAGCAGTTGAAACAAATGATTGAGTATCTTAAATCCCCCTGCCTCTGTGCACCAACCAGTGAAAGTGGATGTGCAACAATCGAGCGGCAAGTTGCGTTTGGTGGATTAAAAAGAACGCAAATGCAGGACTGTGCCACTGCTCCACAATCCCAATTGCTTTGGAAAAATATTCAAAGAATGCTGCTGCTGCTCCCTAAACAGGTTGCTGCTTATGTCTTTAGCGTGGGGGGTGTTTAGAGGTGGCCCATGGACCTTGCGGTCATAGCACTGAATTGGCACCACGGAGTACCTGGGATTGAATCCAGGCAGTCACCTGTGATCAAAGCAGATTCTCAAGTCTAGCGAGTCAATGGTCTCAGCCCGGTCATCATTCACTGCACAACATCAACTATCACATGGCTGCAATGTGGTTCTCCATGTACTTAGGATAAATTCCAGCTGTAAGAAGTAACAACATTGTTGTGACCAACGTTGCTCTTAAATAAAGAACAGGTGGGAACGTCCTGCCATTTACGATGTGGACCAGACAACACTTGAAGGGTACTCAAAAGTAGCTCTGTGATATTAGTTTCAGCGGGCCATTCTCTAGCACAAGGCTTGCATCGGTCTGCTAGAGACACGAATCTATAATTGGTCCCATGGCAGGATGGCGACAGCCCAACCCAGGTAAAAATTTTGAGAAAATGTAGAAAATGCAGGTTTCTGAATAAAAGACGTTGCATTTGTATTACCACTGCAGTGGCTTTCGGCATAGAGCATGGAGGTGGGGTGGATGTGAAGTTCAATGTCATTGCGTACCCCATCTAGTGCCCTAACCACTGCATTACCATATAACAAGTACCTGATGCGGTGCGTAAACATACGCACCTTAGAGACAAAGGTAGCCTGGTGTGGTGCTGGCCACTGCCCTAATGCACGATGCCAGCCTTCATGGTGCTCGCTAACAGCACTCACCAACACAGGACTGCTGCTTGGACGCTCACCGTGCCTGGGTACAGGGGGTGATTCGCTTCCCTACGCGGCTCCTCTGCCCAGCCTCACCGGTGCCCTGCTGGGCCGAGGCTCACAGTGCCGGCGTTACGCGATGCCCCACACCATTAACGAGAACTATGCACACATTGGTTGCACCACCAACTGTGCCAATGTGCGATTCACGATGGAGTGGCGGAGGACCTAGAGAGACTTTATTATGAACACACAGGGGGTTAATGTTCAATAGCTGGTGAATTAAGTCAACTTAATTGATGATTGCTGCAAAGTATGACCTGTGCTTTGATTTAGTGTGCTGATCTTAAAGGTGCATTGGAAATGTATAATACTCCGATTGATGCTCCTGCTGTTGTGGAGTGACTCATGCAGCCAGCTATGGCTGCAGGGTTTTGGTAGTACATGTTGTTTGTCGTTTATTGTGAAAATTCCATCACAGTTCCTATGATCACTGTTTAATTGCTTTATTTTGGTGATTTAGAAAAGTGTACTGGTTTGGCCACGTTTGTTTGTTGTAGTACGGAGTAAGACTAATGGCCTTAATCTAAGTTGTCTTGTGGTTGTTGTTTGACTTGCATCCCATTGGGATTTTTGCACACAGCGTTGGTGTACGGTGTTTTTACTGCAATATTTTGCTGTCTTTTCTTGGATTTTTTGTTTGCACTTAGACACATATTCACTTTAAGATGTTTTATTGTTCATGTTTTTGTTTTTTGTTTGTTGCGGTTGCAACCGATTCAAGAGCCGAATGGCTCACAGGGCTATACCTAATAAATGAACTTGAACTTTGCCATCATCATCTTCATCAACCATCATCCGCTGAATAAAGACCTCCAAGTCATCACCATCTCTCATTGGTCCTGCGATGAAACAACCCATATAGCCCCTGTGCAGCTGTTCGCACACCGCTTTGTGAACTCAGCAAATCGATGCTTGATTCTTGGCCACGGTCAACATCAGTGATGAGTGATGTTTGACCCGGTCCTGAGGCTGCAGCTTCCCTCACCAACACGCACGGAGCAACGTGGCAAATTTCGATTAAAAGCTTTCGTGACTGCAGGAATTCATCTTCTTGGTTCTTTCGGTAAAGTCACGTAGAAGGGAAACTTAACCGCCACTACGGGGTGGGATTCCACAAAACTTTAAGATCTTTCAACAAGCTCCGGGATAAGAAGGCTCCGCTAATCGAGTCTCTCACCTTACTGAAGAGATGCCGCGACTCTAAGACCTGTTCTTCGCCTGAGGACGGCTGCTTGCGTTGTGGCCGAAACGTCGCGAGAATTATTTTATTATGTTTTATTTTTATTATTTTATTACTTCCCTTCTACGTGACTTTACCGAAAGAACCAAGAAGACAACGTGGCAAAGTTCAGTCAACGAACCCCATCGACCATGAATTTACAAGGATGTCTGCAAAGTGGAGAATACGGTGAATCGGAGTGAGCGCCCAGGGCCACGAGCATTGGGGGGCCCTGAGCTTCAATGTCACGGGGGTGTCAGATGTAATACCTCCTGTGGAATGTGAAGGCGTCGGGGGGCCCACACGCTGGGATTTGTCCCGGGCCTCACATCCCTAAGGACGGCCCTGCATGTACATTTTTCAAGGTCTGGCACAGGCCTTTTCCGCACACAATATAGACAGTGAAAATAAAACGCATTACAGAACTGTGTAGGGCATGGCGTGTGAGCCCTGTAGCTCTGCCAAGGGCTGTTGGGTTGAAACGTGTTGATCGGCAGGAATTAACTGTTTTTGAGGAGAGGATGATGTGAGACAGTGAGACAGACCCAGGCGAGTGTGGGTAGAAAGGTGAGTGTGACACTGAGACAGAGCCAGATGAGTGTGGGTAGAGAGGTGAGTGTGAGACAGACCCAGGTGAGTGATTGAGTGTGGGTAGAGAGGTGGATGGGGAGGAGACACGGGGAGGAGCCACGGGAAGGGGAGAGACGTGGAGCAGGGGCGAGATACGGGGAGGGGGGAGACACGGGGAGGAGGGGAAGACACGGGGAACAGGGGGGAGACACGGGGAGGAGACACGGGGAGAGGGAGGGAGACACGGGGAGGCACACAGATTATCACGGTTGGATACGTACGGTGCATTGACAACCCAATAAGTATAATTTGTGTATATTTTTTTGCAAGCGATTTGTTTACCTTCCTTACCTCCCATGGCGTTTATGTGTACAGTCAGTCCCAGGGCTACGGAAGGGTGAGGAGGTTCGTCAGATCCGTGACCCTGATGAGAGACGCCGACTCCAAATATACAGCAGCAGCAGGCGTCAGGGTCGCGATCAAACCTCCTACCTCCTGGATACCAGGCGAGGTAGTTAACATCTCATAGACGAGGTGAGGTGATGGGCGAGTAGAGAGACGAGGCGAGGTGATGGGTGAGGAGAGACGACGCGAGGTGATGGGTGAGGAGAGACGAGGTGAGCTGATGGGTGAGGTGGGAGACAAGGTGAGGTGATAGGTGAGGAGAGACGAGGCGAGGTGATGGGTGAGGTGGGAGACAAGGTGAGGTGATGGGTGAGGAGAGACGAGGTGAGGTGATGGGTGAGGAGAGACGAGGCGAGGTGATGGGTGAGGGTGACGAGGTGAGGTGATGAGGTTGACGAGGTGGTGAGGAGCAACGAGACGCACAGATTCCCCCTCACCGATGACGATCCACGTGGCCCCCGCGGGGCTCGAGGCGGCCGCGAGGACGACTCGAGACAGCCGCCATCGCTGGGGGGGAGGGGCGAGAGGGTTGAGGGGAGGGGTGAAGGGGAGGGGCGAGAAGGTTGAGGGGAGGGGTGAAGGGGAGGGGCGAGAGGAGGGGCGAGGGGGGTGAGGGGCGAGGGGGTGAGAGGAGGGGCGAGGGGAGGGGTGAGGGGGCGATACGGGGGGGCGGGGGTTTCCGCGCTTTTGTAGATGCGTGACGACATCTGCAATGGTGGCTTGTCTAAAAATGAAAGACAGACGTACCCTACCCGTACCCGGCCGGGTACGAGTAGGGTACGGGTATGGCCGGGTACGGGTACGGGTACCCGTTTGCGACCCTGGTGCGGCCGGATACGGGTACGAGTAAGGAATCAAAACCCGTTTGCGACCTCTGACTGTCACTCCCTTCATAGACGGACACATGCATACACATGCACACTCATACTTTTTCACACATGCACTCATACTCACAAATACAAATTCTAAAGCCACACTGGGTGTCAGCGTATACCACGCAGTGGGACTGGTGCAGAGCTGCTGTGCGAATTGACAAAGATAGCTTCGGGCATCAACAACAACCAATAACACGAGAAGCCACTGGGCTCTATAGCTGCTCAATTCTGATGCAGTGTGCACACCGAACAAACACCCAATACCTTGTTCATTTGCACCCAGTGTATTGTTTGGACATAGCTAATTCAATACGGCTACCCAGATATTAAATATCTGACAAGAGTGGGTCACCATGACCCACTCAGACAACTGTTTGGGGCGCTGCTGTGGCAAGATGTAAACTACCTCGCCTGGTATACAGGAGGTCGTGAATTAAATTCAGACTCTGACACCTGGATATTTGGAGGTTACTCTCAGTGGTTGCATGGAATGTTCTCCAAATTTAGAGTATTTGGCTGCTATATATGTCCACTTGATAAGCTACTTCATTGAGCTATCATTTGTAGCCAGGTAGCTTCTTAAAAAAGAGCTATATAGGTCAGTGGGCATTATCTGGGAAATTTAAATAGTTTAATTGTCCATAGTTTTGTGTTACAAACATGTATTCTTTAAGGGATTGTCGGTGACGATTTGATAGTTTATCATTCGACACCTACATGACCATTTACAATAGTTTGCACATGCACAGCTAGAGCCACCTTTCCCTCCTGAATGGAACACTGCTCTCGTGTGCCCCCATCATCAAGGTGGCACGAGAGATTACCCTAACAATTATCACCCTATCTGAATCTAGATCTTTTGGAAGACCTCAAAATTAGTAATTTCAGCTCAGTATATACCCTTTTCCATTAAAAGCAATGGGGTTTCAAGAAAAAGAAAGCATAGCCTTTGCGGCATTCGATACTCTTCACTTGATCTTCAACAGTTGTGAATCTAGTTGTCGTTGTGCCATCTGACTCCTCGACCTGTCTACAGATGTTGAGACTGTGGATCACACTGTAATGTTGAAAAGGCTAAACTGCCTACATTTTTCGGATGGTGCAATCCATTTGCACCACTGACCACATCACCGGAATTTGCCAGAAATTACATCTGGCAAAAATAATGGAAAAATCAAGCGACAAAGCTGCTGAATGAATCCGGTGAGGAATCACCCCCCAGTGAGGAGCTCGCATTTGGCTCCAATTCCAAATGGCTCACATGGCGGAGCCGAAAGAGTGGGTTTAGGCAGGTGCAACTCTCTCAAAAAATCATAGGACTCAACACTACCAACCAATGTGCTTGTCAAGATAAGCAACCTTTTGTATGGATTAATAGCAGCAGATTAAAGATGTAATTTTGCATGTGTCATCCACTCAATTATCTGTTCAGATGCAGAGTGGATCTTGTCTGTTGCTCCTTTAATGGAGTGAAGACAACAAGTGTTTACCATGTGGTCAATGGTTTGGGGATTGGTGGCCGCAATTGCAGCCCACCGAATCTTTGCTTTTCCATTTGTGCATCAGGTGGCCACATCGTCCATGCCCGGTCCTAATTCGGTTGATTGTTCCACCATTGGCAGCGTGGCAGGTTGAAACCGGGAGGTTCAATAGTAGGTCCTGTATGAGATACTCTTTGGTTCTTTCGGTAAAATCACGTTGGTAGAAAAATAAAAGATCGCGACGTTTCGATCGCAGCACAAGCAATCGTCATTAAGTGGGACAACCATAGTGTAATAAAGGACTCGACCACGAAGTCTGGCTTGGTGTCCTTTATTCGGTTCTTTCTCGTAACCCGCACGGCTGTCCTTCTATAAGGCTTTCCGCACTGCACTGATACCGCTGTTAACCCCGTCACGCCAACAGCTCCTCTGTTGGTCTCCCGTTGTTCTCGTAATCTTCCAGCAGCCTCGCCGCTGTCACCCTCACGCAGCCCCCACTGGCTGCACTCGCTGCAGTTTCTCTTCTCGTCGCTCTCGTAGCCTCTCACACACAGCCTCGCCGGCTGTGTTCACCGCAGCTCCTCAACCGCCCTCTCTCCAGCAGCCCCACTGCCGTCTTCCCCCGCAGCTCCGCTGGCTGCTCCCTTAGCTGGCCACCGCTGGCCGCCGGTGCCACTCTTCCTGGCTTCGCCCAACGTGGCCTTACTCTTGTCCAGTCTCACTCTCTCCCCCTCCTCTTCCGGTCTCCTCTCTTAAGAACCTTAACCTTGCTCCCACGTCACCTAACTCCACCTCTCCGTGACGTCACATCCGGAAGGTCGCCCGCGCCCGCATTACACCACCCTCCCCCGTGGAGAAAAACCCAGCCGACCTCGGCTGAACAACACCAACAGTAATGCGGGCGAAACCGACCCTGACACACCAAAGGACACCAAGCATGCAATATAACAGTAAGAACAATCAACACAACATAATAATCAAGTAACGTAGCAGAAGCAGGCAATAAATACACAGTAAGAGCAATAATGCAACGTAACAATCAACGAAACACAAGGGATTTAGAACGTGTGCGGGTCGCCGGCCCGTCCCGGACGGTCGGCGGCCCACCCGCGGAACGGGAACGTGATGGAGTTTGAGGAGTGACAGGGTGAAATCCCCCTGTCGCTGTTGGAAGTCCACCAACGTCCCGTGTCCCTGAAGGATCAGTCTCGGGCGTGTCCCGCGGATGTGTCTGCAGCGGGGTCGGAAGGGCTGCAGGGCTCGAAGTTCCCGCAGATCTGGCAGGCACCCTCCGAGCAGGGCGCCTCGTCCCCTGTGGTGTCAAGGCCGGCCTGCCTGGAACAGGTATAACAGGCGCTCTAGCAAGATCAATAGACGCAGGCGGGGGAGAGTCGGCAGCAACAGACCCCGGCAAGGCAACATTGGGAGATGACGCATCATGTAGGGGAGCAACATACAGTTTCAAGCGCGACGTGTGAACAACCCAACGGCGAGAACCAATCTGAACACGCGCCGACTGAGGGTTAGGAACCTCAATGAGGCGGACGGGCCCTTGCCAAGGTTTGTGAAATTTGGGAGAGGTACCCGGCCGCACCTGCGGGCAATGGAGCCAGGCCAGGTCCCCAACCTTCCAGGGGCATTCCCCCTTGGAACGCCGCGCATACCTCTCATTCCGGGCTTGCGCTTTGGCCGTAGCCACACGGGCACTCTCCCGCGCCTCCGAGACCCGGCGAACAGTGTCCCGAATGTAGTCAGGGAGTGGTTTACAAGGTCCCCTTACACCGGTTCCCAGCTGCACATCCATCGGCGGCACGTTTTCCCGACCATACATAAGGTAAAACGGCGAATAACCCGTAGCCGCATGAGGAGTCATCCTGTACGCTGAAAGCACCCCCGGGATGTGCAGGTCCCAATCCGATTGTTGCTCACTCACCGTATGGCACAGCATGGCAGACAATGTCCGGTTTAGCCGCTCAACCATACCATCCGTTTGCGGATGGTATGGGGATGTCCGGACCTTCTTAGTCCCTAGGCCCGCACACACTTCCGCCAATAATTTAGACGAAAAAATTCGGCCCTGGTCCGTGAGGAGTCTCTCCGGCGCACCCTTGTCCATAACGTATCCGAACAAAAAGGCGTCGGTAATGGCCGCGGCCGATTGGTCGGGCAACGGCCAGGCCATCGGCCAACGGGAGAGGTACTCAACCCCGACCAGCAAATATTTATTACCCCTCGCCGATGGTGGGAAAGGTCCCAAAATGTCCAGTGCCACCAATTCATTAACCCGAGACACCTGAATTGACTGTAAAGGCGGCACATAAGGATGTTTAGGTGGCTTACGTCGGGCACAGTCAGGGCACGCGCGGACGTGCCCCACGACATCCGTCGCCATGCCGTGCCAAAAATAATGACGTTGCAACGTCAACAAGGTCTTCTGCACACCCAGATGTAATAGCGTGTCACAATGGAGAGTTCTAATCAACTCGTATCGCAGGGACGCAGGCACTACCAGACGCCAGCGTTCCTGGAGACTTTCCCTCCACATGAGCAGACCATCTCGGACCGCGGTTTCCAGCGCACCCTCCGTAACCGGACCCCCAATCTCCACTTTGGATCGCTTCCGCAAGGACACTAACGACTCATCCATCATCTGCTCCCTTATCCAAACAGACCGTGGCAGATTCAAAACCCCATCAGTCGGCCCCGGTTCCACAGGAGCATCCGACTCCTCCACAGCCAACACCACCGGCTGAGGGGGGGGTAGGCTGGGCGCACATCTCTGCGTCCCCGACGCACATTTGCAAGGGGAGCGCTGCGGCAATCTAGAAAGTGCGTCTGCGTTCGCATGGCGCACCCCTTTACGATGGTGAATTTGAAATGAAAATTCCTGTAGCATGTCCAACCAACGCGCCAGCTGGCCGGAAGGTTGATCCATTTTAATGGCATATTGCAAGGCCGCATGATCCATACGTACGATAAAGGAACGGCCGTACAGGTACGGTCGAAACTGACGTAGGAAAAAAACAACGGCTAGGAGTTCCCTGCGAGTGACACAGTAGCGGGTTTCCGCGGGAGACAAGACCCGGCTACCATACGCCATGACACGCTCTACGCCCCCTCTAGACTGGGATAATACCGCGCCAATACCTGTGTCACTCGCGTCCGTATCAAGAATGAATGGGCGATCGAAATCGGGATAATCCAATGTTGGGGCCGTAGCCAACAGATCGCGCAGACTCTGAAAGGCCGCCTCCTCCGGCGGTCCCCACGCAAACTTACGTCCCTTACCCATAAGGAGGTGCAAGGGCCTCGCGATCGTCGCAAAATTCGGCACAAACCTCCGATAATATGAGGCAAATCCCAAAAATCGACGTACATCCCCCACGGTGGCCGGAGTAGGCCAATCCCGGACGCACGCCGTTTTTTCCGGGTCCGTGGACACCCCCTCAGCACTCACGATGTGTCCCAAATAACGGACGGACCGTTGCAGTAGGTGACATTTCTTTGGTTTGAATTTTAAATTGGCGGAGCGCATCCTCGTGAACACCGTCTCCAGCCGCCTTAAATGTTCGTCAAATGTGCGGCTGAAGACAATAATATCATCCAAATATATGAGACATGTCTCCCACTGCAACCCCGTCAATACGAGCTCCATAAGCCTTTGAAATGTGGCAGGGGCCGCATTCAGCCCCATCGGAAGGCAGTTGAATTGAAACAACCCCTGTGGCGTACGGAATGCGGTTTTCTCCCGCGAGGGCTCGTCAAGGGGAAGCTGCCAAAATCCCGAAGAGAGGTCCAGTGTGGAAAAAAACTTGGCCCCCGACAATGCATCGAGGGAGTCGTCCATACGCGACAGGGGATACGCATCTGCCACTGAAATCTTATTCAATTTGCGAAAATCAACACAAAATCGCAATGTGCCATCCTTTTTCTTGACCAAAACCACAGGCGCGCCCCAAGGGCTGTTTGATGGCGATATAATGTCCGCAGCCAACATGTCCTCCACCACCCCCCGAACGTGGTCTCGCTCGGCGGGACTCATTCGGTGCGAATTCAACCGAATAGGGGCAGCATTGCCTGTATCAATATGATGGTGAAGCAACGAGGTGCGCCCCAAATCCAAATCATCGGAGCTAAATACATCCGAAAACGTCAACAACAATTTATGAAGCGCACCACGTTGATCGACGGACAGGGAAGAGTTTCCGTCACACAATTTAGCAATCCAGCGATCATCTGAAGGCACCGGCTCAGAAACCCCAGCAACCACCCCGTGGCTACGCGAACAATCCTGAGCCGTAAATGCCATCGTGGCATGTGCCACGACCGTACCAGCCGGAACGCAGACGGTTTCCGCACTCGCATTGAGCACCTGTAAAAAGGGTAATTGATCCGGCCGGACGATGGTCTGTGCCCCAACCAGCGCCAATCCGGTCGTTATCGAGGCTGACGGAGACAACAAAACCCCAATCGCTCCTAGCCGATCAGGCAGGGGCTTCCGATACCGCAAGGGAATAAGCATCTGTGAGCCAGGTGGGATGTCAACAGATGCCACGGACAGTGCCTGCACTTGTACGGCTGAAGCAGGTCGCCCCCAGGGCGAGGGCAGAAAGGAGATTTGACGGCCACCTGGCAGTTCAATACAATTCTCATTAATTTTGATCAAAATAGGCATCTTAGCCAGGAAATCAGTGCCCAATAAACATGGAACTGCCAAGGACCTTGAAATCAACACCATGCCCGAGGCCGACACCTCCCCAATAGTTATTTTAGCGTCCACCTGGCCCACGATGCCCATGCTACCCCCGTTCGCAGCGACGCATGACCCGTAAACCGGACGCACGGCCCCGGGTGGGATGCCCAACAGATGGAAAATGACATCCGAAATGATAGTGGCGGACGCGCCGGAATCGACTAGAATGCGCACGTCCACCCCTTGTATAGACCCCGGTACGGTGGACGAACCCATAGCGGCCGCGACTACCCTCCGTGCCAACTTGCGCCACTGCGTCACCGAGCGACAAGGCCCCGTCGCTGGCCTCTCATCAACAATAACATTCGGATCGCACAACGAAGGTGATGGGTGAGGTGCAAAGCCTTGCCGGGTGTCTGGTGAATGCCGACTTGCCTGGTTCGGTGGTTCCTTGGTCGGCTTGGCCGTTGATGAGGCCTCCTGTTGCGGCGGACCCGGGATGCGGGCCCAGCAGTCCTTCGCGTAGTGGCCCCTCCGTCCGCAGCGGAAACAATCGGCGCGTCGTTGCGCCAAAGCGCAGGCCTTGCATCGCGCCGGCCTCGTACCGGTGGTGCAGCACGAGAGGCCGGTCCACCGCGGCCTGACCATGGCCCCGAGGCGGCCGTCAGCTCCCGAGGGCCCCCCCCATCCGGCACGTATACCGACTTCGTAGGGTCCCAACCCAGAGCGCCACCCTCTGCGATGGGCCCCCCTGTCCACGCCGCGACTTGTTTCCACCGTCGTAGGTTGAATTGTGCATCCAGACATTTTGCCGCCGCCCGGGAAGTGAGCTTCTCATGCCCGCACACCGGCATGGGAATCCCAAGATCCCGCGACAGCTCGAGCATCTTGCCCAAGATGAGAGGCTCGAGCAGGTCAGGTGTTGTGTCTGGATACGCGGCCATAGCCAAATCAAGCACCGCACCCCTGTATGCCACGGGCGACTCCTCGGGCGCTCGTTGTCGTTGAGCGAATCGCCGATGCGCGTCGTCAGGTGGCTCGTAGGCGTCGGCCATTTCTTGAAAAACTCCGTATAATGTCCTCTTCTTCTCGGCCTTAATGGAACGAAAAATCGAACAGATTCGTCGTCCAGAAGAGTCGGCAACACTTCTAAGGCCTCAGCATTGGTCCATCTCGCAGAACGGACCGCCGCCAAAAATCTGCAGGCGAAAGCGCTCCAGTCGCCCCCAATGGCGAATTCTTTGACCGTGGTGAGATGGCGACTCCGACTTCGCTTTACTCCGCCCTCCGCCGATGGCTCCTCCGGTGGCAAATTCAAAATGGCGTCGAACCGCGGCGTGGTCAAGATGGCGGTTTCCCGCCGCGGAACGCGCAAGATGGCGGCCTCCTGCCGCGTGGCCGATGGCGCCGGGAGCGAAGATACCGTGGCGGCCTGTGGAGCACTCTCCGCTCTCTCCGTCGCCGTCCTTGGGGTGACGAGATGACACAATTGGCCCAGGACGTCCTTGAGAGTCTCCAGTTGCTCCGCCACCTGCAGCCATCGCAGATCAGCGTCTGATGTTGTCGGCGGCCCCGACACTGCGGCTACATCTTCAACCCCAGTCCCCACACTCGTTTCAGCAGGGCTCTCCTCCACCACCCCGGCAGGATCCATGTTTGGAGGGAAGTCGTCGTCTTCGGACGAAGAAGCCGATGCTGGCGCTGGAACATTTTTCTTTCTCACTTGTTTCGACATGCCGTTGCACTTCCGACACCAATGTAATAAAGGACTCGACCACGAAGTCTGGCTTGGTGTCCTTTATTCGGTTCTTTCTCGTAACCCACACGGCTGTCCTTCTATAAGGCTTTCCGCACTGCACTGATACCGCTGTTAACCCCGTCACGCCAACAGCTCCTCTGTTGGTTTCCCGTTGTTCTCGTAATCTTCCAGCAGCCTCGCCGCTGTCACCCTCACGCAGCCCCCACTGGCTGCACTCGCTGCAGTTTCTCTTCTCGTCGCTCTCGTAGCCTCTCACACACAGCCTCGCCGGCTGTGTTCACCGCAGCTCCTCAACCGCCCTCTCTCCAGCAGCCCCACTGCCGTCTTCCCCCGCAGCTCCGCTGGCTGCTCCCTTAGCTGGCCACCGCTGGCCGCCGGTGCCACTCTTCCTGGCTTCGCCCAACGTGGCCTTACTCTTGTCCAGTCTCACTCTCTCCCCCTCCTCTTCCGGTCTCCTCTCTTAAGAACCTTAACCTTGCTCCCACGTCACCTAACTCCACCTCTCCGTGACGTCACATCCGGGAGGTCGCCCGCGCCCGCATTACAATAGCAAGAACTAATTGCTGAAGTAGGCGAAAGATCTGCCGTGGCACGAGGTTATATAGTAGTGTATAGTGTAGTGTATAGTGTAGTGTATAGTGTAGTGTATAGGAGTGTAGTGTATAGTGTAGTAGTGTAGTGTATAGTGTAGTGTATAGTGTAGTGTATAGTGTAGTGTATAGTAGGCCTCGGCAGTAGGGCGGGGGAGAGAGAGAAGGGGGGGAAGGAGGTGGGGCAGAAAGTGGACCCCGCGGCAGCACCCAGGTCACTGGAGTAGAGATCGGAGAGAGATGCACAGAGAGAGAGACACAAAGAGTCGGAAATAACAGCTGACATAGGCAGGTAGGATGGAAACATCACAGTCAGTTAATAACGTCCTTCCAATGAATGGTTAGTTAGTACCCATCTTCTTGGTTGAAGTTGTGTCTGTGTTTATATATTTGGATGGCTTCATGAACAAATCTTTGATAATAGCCGGTGGGTTTGCAGAGTACCTTCATCTTGGAAAAGTAAATTTTGTGTGAGGCCACAGCGTTAAAATAATAATATATACCGCCTAAAGTAGTATCTACATGACTTTAGTAGTATCTACTGACTCTATAATAGTATAGTCACTATAGTGACTGACTCAAAGACACTAAGAGTAGGAGGCACTCTGTTTATTAACAGCCTTAATAGTTCACACTTAGTAACTACAGTTCCCAATCAGGACAGCTGGCAGACTGCCTGACTGACGACGCCGAGATGGTAAAGACAGAGACTGCAATAAAGATTCCAGCAGCACGACGGGATCCCACTGCAAACGACAGCCCCGAGCTCTCACTCAGGACCCCCTTTTATGCTCCCAGCGTGGCGTCGCTCAGCCCCGGCTATGCCCCCTCTCTAGAACCTACCAGCGGGTTGCCGGGCATCCCCTTCTATAACCTTTCCCCTACATCACTCTCTCTGGTCTATCACGTGACCTGCTGTCAGTCAGGGCTACTGTAACTGCAGATCCCCTTCCCTGCCAGCAGCAAGCGCTATGCTGCTAAGTGACCGATTCTATATCACTACAATAGTATCTATCGACTCTATAGCAGTATCTACTCACTCTATCATAGTATATACTATCACTACAGTAGTACACTGACTATAGTAGTATCTACTATTAATATAGTAGTATCTACCGACTTGATAGCTGTATATACTGACTATAATAGTATCTACTATTACTATTGTAGTGTAATAATACTCTTGGAGACAGCTTGTGGAATTGGTCCTTTTATTTACTTATCTCATTTCACAAGCACTCCCCGTTGCTGGCAGGCAACGGGAAGTGGGCAGACAGATCGCAAGAGATGCACCGCCACGTGGCACTCGGGGCCCCGCTCGCGCGTGGCCCCTCTCTCTCTCTTCATCCCTCGTCTGACCACATGTCCCTCGGTTCTTCCCTTATTTAATGCCTGGGTCACGTGGTACGCTCCAGCCAATCCTTAATAGCCTGCGCTGAATGTTCCAGATTCCCCATCAACTCCCGGGACCACGCCCCTGACTTGTCTTCCCATTGGCTGAAGCCAAGACCAGTAGAACCAATCACCCTAGCTGACATCCCTCGATCACGCCAGGGCCATGCTCCCAGGCTCTCCCCCCATTGGCTGTAGAGCAGGACCGGCAGAGCCGATAACCATGTGAGCCGGACATAGGCTCTCATTACATCACCCCCCCCCCCCCGCCCCCCGGTGAAAAAGTCAGCCGTCTCGGCTGGGAAAAGGGTGACAAGCCGATCCCATAAAGTTGCTTATTAGGGCGTCTAAGATACATTAACAAGGAAGGGGGTGAACCAGGTGTTTATGCGCCAAAACAAAAATAAAAATCACCCATGAACGACAGACATACATTAGGGCGTCCCTGCAGCGCAGTAACACCAGGGAAGGGACTGCAAGGCAATCAATGCTATCGAAACGGAAGAGATTTCGACCACGTACGCGCCGCGGGACCCTCTCCTCTTCCTGCGCATGGTCGCCTTGCCGCCGGATCTGCAGGAAGTGGTTGACGTGAAAAAGAAGGAGAATGTTCGGTTTCGGTCGTATCCGGGGTAGGTCCCGTTGGAGGAGGGACGGCGGGGGTCTCATCAGCCCTCAAAACCTGTTCATCTGCAGGGGGCACAACACAGTCCCGCTGGGGATCAACGGGCGAGGCAAGCGGCATATTCGGCACAGCAGACCCCGGCAGGTCAACAAGTGGAGATGAGGGGTCGGCACGCGGGTCAACGTAGGGTTTGAGTACCACCGACGTTTTCCGTATTGGACGCGAACACTCTGTGGGTTCCGAATGTCCACCAACGTCACAGGCCCCCGCCAAGGCCTGTGCAGTTTAGGGGATGTGCCCGCTGGCACCTGAGGGCAGTGGAGCCATGCCAGATCGCCCACAAACCAGGGCATGTGGGTACGCGATCGACGCGCACACCTCTCGTTCCTTGCATGCGTACGGGCCGTCGCACATCTGGCGGCCTCTCGCGCCTCTGTAACCCGTGCAAGCGAGTCCAGTACGTGATCAGGCAAGGAAAGGTATGGTTGTTTACTCGGCATACCCAGTTGCACATCAATGGGGGGTGCATTCTCACGGCCATACATCAGGAAAAATGGCGAATATCCCATGGACGCGTGCGGAACCATGCGGTAGGCCGCTAGGACGCCTGGTATGTGCAAGTCCCAATCGGTCTGTTTTTCACTCACCGTGTGACAAAGCATAGCCGAAAGGGTGCAGTTAAATCGTTCCACCATGCCATCCGTTTGTGGATGGTAAGAGGAAGTGCGGATTTTTTTGGTGCCCAGCGCATCGCAAACATCCTTGAGCAATTTGGAGGAGAAGTTACGTCCCTGATCTGTGAGCAGCCTCTCGGGTGCTCCTTTATCCATGACATAACCATTCAAGAAAGCATCGGTGATGGACGCGGCCATTTGGTCAGGCAGAGGCCAGGCCATAGGCCATGGAGAAAAATATTCTACCCCGACCAGAAGGTATTTGTTGCCCCTAGCTGATGGAGGGAACGGCCCCAGGATGTCCAGAGCGACTAATTCATTGATACGGGATACCTCAATGGTGGCACATAATGTTTCCGAGGCGGTTTGCTCTTCGCACAATCATGGCATGACCGGACAAAGTTGTTAACGTCTGCCGTCATGCCGGGCCAAAAGAAATCTTTCTGCATTGCGGCCAAAGTCTTCTGCACGCCGAGGTGCATTAATTTGTCAGCGTGCAGAGAGCGGAGCAGGTCATGGCGAAGGGATGTAGGCACGACCAGGCGTGATCGGTCAGACAATCCATCAGTACACATCAATAGTCCCGCCCGGCCCTGGAACATCTGCTATTTCCATCCCACCAAATGAGCTCTCGGTTTCCCGATCAGTTTCCGCAGCGGAGCCAGAGAGGCATCGGCCTCCTGCTCGCGTAGCCACACCGAGTGCGGCAGCCGCAGGGTATCATAAGTGCCCACTGGTACATCCTGGCTGTCCTCGTTCGACATCGCTCCCATAACTGGACAGGGCGAGGTAGGTGGCGCTGCACAGCGGTGCATACCCATCAGACAAGCGCACGGGGGAATGGGTGGTAACCTGGAGAGCACGTCCGCATTGGCGTGGTGAGAACCCTTGAGGTACATGATATCGAAGGAAAATTCCTGTAACGATTCCAACCACCGAGCCAATTGGCCTGATGGTTGGTCCAATTTTAACGAGTATTGCAAAGCCGCGTGATCAGTACGAACGAGGAATTTCCTCCCATACAGGTAGGGCCGGTATAGCCAGACAAAATGTACGATCGCCAAAAGTTCCCGCCTCGTCACAGAACTCTGCTGCCGTATGCAACCACTCGCTCAACTCCGTCTTTATGTTGCAATAAAACGGCCTGATGCCGATATCGCTAGCATCTGTGTCAAGGATGAACGGCTGGGAAAAGTCTGGGTAGTCGAGCATAGGCGCTGTGGTGAGGTGATCCCGAAGCGAGTGAAAAGAGCGTTCCTCCTCCGGACCCCATTTAAACCTCTGGTTTTTGCCCGTCAGAACATGCAGTGGTTTAGCCAGTGTGGCAAAGTTCTTAACGAACTGGCGATAGTAGGATGCAAACCCAATAAAACGCCGAACGTCGCCCACCGAAGTGGGTGTAGGCCACTCTCGGACACATTGCGTTTTCTGAGGGTCAGTGGACATGCCGTCCGAACTGTAACGGACGGAGTGTTGCAAAAGGTGGCATTTCTTTGGTTTAAACTTTAGGTCAGCCGAACGCATTCTCTGAAAAACAGTCTCCAGTCGTTGGAGGTGTTCCTCGAACGTGCGGCTGAAAACGATGATATCGTCTAAATATATGAGGCATGTCTCCCACTGTAGTCCCGCCAGTACCAGTTCCATCAGGTGTTGAAACGTCGCCGGAGCCGCATTCAAGCCCATCGGTAACCGGTTAAACTCAAAGAGGCCTTGCGGCGTGCGGAATGCCATCTTGGGTTTCGACGCATCATCAAGGGGAAGCTGCCAAAAGCCCGAGGACAGATCGAAGGTGGAGAAGAATTTTGCCCCTGATAAAGCGTCCAATGAGTCGTCCATCTGCAGTAAAGGATATGCGTCCGCCACGGATACCTTATTCAACCGGCGGAAATCTACACAAAATCTCGTTCCACCATCCTTCTTCTTAACCAGTACCACCGGTGCGCCCCAAGGACTGTTGGACGGCAAAATAATATCCGCCGCCAACATCTCATCTACCGCGCCGCGCACGTGTTCCCTTTCAGCAGGGCTCATGCGATGCGCGTGCATACAAATCGGAGGCGTCGCACCGGTGTCAATATGGTGCGACAAAAGCGAGGTATGGCCGAGATCCAAATAATTTTTACTGAAAACGTCCGCATACCGTAATAACAATGAATGCAAAGAAGTCCTTTGCATGTTTGATAAAGATGAATTTTCCCCGCACAAGTCCGCGATCCACCGTTCCTGTGAACGGTCGCGTGGCGGTCCATCAGTGCGTGTTTCAATATGTGGCTTTCCGTCAAAACTGGTGAAATCGGTAGTGGCGTGAGCCAATACCGATCCAGCCGGAACAACGACCCGGTCCGGGCCACCATTCAACACCTGTATGAACGGGGCCTGACCCGGCCATACGATTGTTTGAGCCGCCACCAGGGAAAAAGATTTAGACACCGAATTCGACGGGGATAATAGCACACCGCTTGCACCGTCCTTAACCTGAAAGGGTTTACGGTAACGCAGCGGGATAAGCATTTGTGAGCCTGATTGAACCTCTACCGTGGCAGCGACCATGGCGTTAACTGCGTTACCCGGGGGCGAACGGGCCAGCAGGGAAGGCAGGAACGAGATCCTACGACCCCCCGGCATTTCTAAACAATCCTGGTCGACCAGTATCTTAAGTGGCATGCGGCGAAAGAAATCCGTGCCTAATAGGCATAGGATGGCCAGTGAGTGAGAAATCAACACCGATCCCTTGGCGGTAATATTACTGATAGCAATACACACATCGACTTGCCCGAAAATACCCATGTTACCCCCATTTGCGGCTACACACGCGTCATTAACCGGGCGGATTCGTGACGTGGGAATAGACAAAAGATGAAAAATTACATCGGAAATGATGGTGGCAGACGTGCCAGTGTCCACCAAAATACGGACGTCGATGGTACCACGTACCGTCGATGAGCCCGACGCTGCAACCACAACCCTACGAGCCAATTTATTCCATTGTGTAGTAGAGCGTGGTAATGACACAGAAGAACCACAGTTATCATTTGAAGTGCAACTATGTGTGCGGGTGGATGAATGATGTGACAAGACCTGCCGGGTGTCAGATTTGTGCCAACTCGCCCGAGGGTGTCGCGGCTCCGCGCCCAGTGGAGGAGATGGAGGTCCACTCGGCAGAAGCGGCGAAGGCAGAGGTCGGCAGCGGCAGTCGCGGGCAAAATGGTCTCGTCGGCCACACTTGAAACACGTGGCCGTCGTCGGCCGGTGGTCGGTTGACCCGGCCCCCGCACGTGGTCGGCCCGCGTAGTCACGACGCTGGTCGCACAGCCGTCATCTCGGAATTCAGTGCAGAACAGCAGCCACCACCTCGTCGTCACCGGAGTCATCGGAGCAGTGGATGACCTGTCATGGAGACCACCCCAAAGGTGGGCCGTCAATTTCCGGATTTCCCGTCCATGCCACCATCTGATCCCAGCGCTTGAGGTTAAATTTAGCGTCCAAGCAGCACGCCACCCATCGCGATGTAAGCGGTTCGTGGCCGCATAAAGGCAGCGAGATGTTGAGTTCCTGGGACAGCTCCAGCATACGGGAAAGAATGAGAGGATCGAGGTGATCAGCCGTCGCGTCGGGGTAAGCGGCCATGGCTAACGCCACCAGCGCCCCCCTCTTCTTCACCTGAGGATGGCTGTTTGCGTTGTGGCCGAAACGCCGTGAGAATGATTTTATTTAGTTTTATTTTTATTATTTTATTATTTCCATTCTACGTGACTTTACCGAAAGAACCAAGAAGATGAATCCCTGCAGTCACGAAAGCTTTAAATCGAAATTTAACAGACAGACAAATAATCCCTGGTGGGCAGTGTGGAACTGTTGTTCATACCTGTACAACTATCTGTATGACTTAGTCCCACTCTTATTCATTTTGCACCTCACTTATCCTGCACACAGCAGCTTCGCACTCAGTGACTCTGCATGTCCACTGCTGCCCTCACTGACACTCTCTCATACCCGCTCACCCGTCTGTCCCGGGCGGGGGGTTCAGCCAACACCCGCCCGGCGATGGCGTGATTGTTGAGGTCCCATTGACGGCTTGAGTGACAGCGGCAAGATGTCTTCACTCTTGGTTCCCAGGCAATTCTCCCTCCGCTTACGCACACTCCCCTTATATACCCCTCCCCATTCCGAGTCCTCACGTGCTCCCCCTCAAGTCGGTGACAGCGCGGCGCCTGTTGCCTCATTCATTACTCATCATCACCCCCCATCTCCCGTCTCTCTGACACCAACCTCCGGTCACAGTGTACCCACCTATTCTTAGGTTTTTCGGTAAAGTCACGTAGGTAAAATTTTAAAAATTAATAAAAGTTAAATAAAATAAAAATCACGACGTTTCGGAGGCAACACAAGCTTCTGTCTTCAGGTGGAACCGTCACAGCACGATTGCTGTATCAAGTGATCGTACTTGAGTGGCAGCGGCGAGATGTCTGTATTAAGTAATCGTACTTGTTCTTGGTTCTTTCGGTAAAGTCACGTAGAAGGGAAATAATAAAATAATACAAATAAGACATAAAAAAAGAAGAGAATTATTTTATTGTATTATTATATTATTTTAGTATAGTATTTTATTATATTATAATAGTATTTTATTTTATTATTTTTATTATTTTATTATTTCCCTTCTACGTGACTTTACCCAAAGAACCAAGAAGATGAATCCCTGCAGTCACGAAATAAGCTTTAAATCGAAATTTAATCGTACTTGATACAGCAGTCGTGCTGTGACGGTTCCACCTGAAGACGGAAGCTTGTGTTGCCTCCGAAACGTCGTGATTTTTATTTTATTTTACTTTTATTAATTAAAAATTTTTACCTACGTGACTTTACCGAAAAAACCTAATAATATGAATCCTTGCAGTCACGAAAGCTTCAAATCTAGAAGTGTACCCACCTGTTCGACCTCAGTTGCACCCGCCTAACAGCGTGCACTGAGTATATCTCTCCTCTACAGGGGTATCTACTATCACTACAGGAGTATATACTGACTATGGCAGTATCTACTATCACCACAGGAGTATATACTGACTGTAGTAGTATCTACGATCACTACAGCAAAAGCATCTAAAGACTATAGTAGTAGTATCTACCGACTATATAGTAGTAACTGCAAACATTGGGGTGGGTTGGGAGAAGAGGAAATCTCACTTTGAAGAATTTACCTCACCGTTGTGGTTTTTTTGTTGCATTTTGAACGCGAATGAGAATCCCCCCTGCCCCACCCCCCACTGAGTCAGCGTTCTCGCGCATGCGCAGATGCGTGCTTTGGAGCCACTCATTGCTTATAAAGAGAATGAATTGTTATTTTAACTTCTTTAAACTAAACGGATAGAAAGTACGGATAGAGCTTTGTCGTCCCGGGGAATATCGCGTGGTATCTCTGCACTTTTTTGATACGTAAACCCCACATTTAAAGCTTTCATGACTGCAGGGATTCGTCTTCTTGGTTCTTTCGGTAAAGTCGTCACGTAGAAGATAAATAATAAAATAATAAAAATAAAACATAATAAAATACAATTCTCACGACGTTTCGGCCACAACGCAAGCAGCCGTCCTCAGGTGAAGAACAGGTCTGTTGGAAAGACAGCGTCTGAATGAAACACATTCAGATTCAGACGCTGTCTTTCACATTCAGATTCAGACGCTGTCTTTCCGACAGACCTGTGCTTCACCTGAGGACGGCTGCTTGCGTTGTGGCCGAAACGTCGTGAGAATTATTTTATTATGTTTCATTTTTGTTATTTTATTATTTCCCTTCTACGTGACTTTACAGAAAGAACCAAGAAGGTAAACCCCACCATTTGTCAGTTAAAAGCAAGCATCTCAAGCGTGTGTACACACACAGACAGATGGACAGACAGACAGACAAAACAATACATTTCTAGGTAAGATATTAATGTAATGACCGCGGCAACAGACCACTTACCTGAGATAATTGATAGTTAGGAAGTCAATCAAGGCCTCTAAGTCGTGCAGGGAGGGCGACGGTTGACAACCGTTGGAGGAGGAGGCCGAAGATTGATTGATATAAAAGAGGACAGCAAGTCCGGACCCATTGGTGTCACCCCTCTCCTGCTGTCCACCGTCGAAAGCAAAAGGCGTGGTCCCAACCACCTCACCAACCACCTCACCAACCACCTCACCAACCACCTCACCAACCACCTCACTCTCCCCCCTTTGGGGAACGAAGCACACAGGAAGCTGTGACAATCCAGTTGCACGCAAGCCACGTGAGAGGGGTGGCCATTGATCAACTGGCGACACTCAGATGGGCCATATGCATTCGAAGAAATCTGATCAATGTCTCCTGCGATTCACATTACTTCTCGCAGCTGCCTGCATTCTTGATCGATGCACGAGCCGAGTGATACACCGCCAAGAGTCGTCCTTGCTTCGCTCATTCTCCTCCTTTCTCGTCCCGAACACACCATGAAGCACGCATGAACTGGTACCAGGCAGGCCGCCCGTGCTGACGAGGCCTCAGGCATGGACTGCAGGCAATCGGCGGTATTCGCTTCAGGGTTTGGACAATCTCACTCGCCAGATGAAAGCCTTCCCACCCTCGCCCCTCTGCCTGGCCGCATGGAGACTGAAGGCACTCATCGCAGCTGAAGGCACTCATCGCAGCGGAAGGACAGGGACCTAATCAACGCAAGCTCATGACTCGCGCTTACTGGGAATTTTTTTGTTCACGGGTAACAGTTCCACTTCTCAATCCCTATTGCAAATTGGGTTTCAATGGGATCCCCATGCCTGAGTAGCTATATATATATAAAACTGTATTCATTAATGTGTTGCGAGTTTACGTGGGTTTGAGACGTGAATTTAGCTCCCGTTATTATATTGCCGATGTTTGGTAAAGCAGTACCGCATTCATCTTCTTGGTTCTTTCGGTAAAGTCACGTAGAAGGGAAATAATAAAATAATAAAAATAAAACATAATAAAACAATTCTCACGACGTTTCGGCCACAACGCAAGCAGCCGTCCTCAGGTGAAAACCAGGTCCGTCGAGGCGACAGAGTCTGAATGAAACAGCACACGAGCTTGGAGCATATATATAAGCTGGGCGCATTGACAAAGGAATTTGCATATCAAAAGGAATTTAGCATATTTATGGGAAATGCAGGAATGTGATTAGTACTGCATATGCATGTGCATTATGCAGGATTAACAGCATCAAAGGGAGCTGCAGTTACTGCTGCTGCAGCAGTTGCTGCTGCTGCTGCTGCAGTTGCTGCTGCTGCTGCAGCTGCTGCTGCTGCTGCACTTGCTGCTGCTGCTGCACTTGCTGCTGCTGCTGCACTTGCTGCTGCTGCTGCACTTGCTGCTGCTGCACTTGCTGCTGCTGCTGCAGTTGCTGCCTTATCCATTTTAATATAACACTATGTATTATTCTACCCACCCTAATGTGTATCATACTGCTATATGTTTACTGTACAATTACGACACCATACATTACTTTGCACACTGCACCATGCCAGTGAGTGGAACGCGGTCTGAAAGTCACCGTAAACGTGAACACAATCAGTTAAGATCGGATCAGTTAAGATCGGATCTTAACTGATTGTGTTCACGTTTACGGTGACCACGTTCCACTCACTGGCATGGTGCAGTGTGCAAAGTAATGTATGGTGTCGTAATTGTACAGTAAACATATAGCAGTATGATACACATTAGGGTGGGTAGAATAATACATAGTGTTATATTAAAATGGATAAGGCAGCAACTGCAGCAGCAGCAGCAAGTGCAGCAGCAGCAAGTGCAGCAGCAGCAGCAAGTGCAGCAGCAGCAGCAAGTGCAGCAGCAGCAGCAACTGCAGCAGCAGCAGCAACTGCAGCAGCAGCAGAAACTGCAGCAGCAGCAGCAACTGCTGCAGCAGCAGTAACTGCAGCTCCCTTTGATGCTGTTAATCCTGCATAATGCACATGCATATGCAGTACTAATCACATTCCTGCATTTCCCATAAATATGCTAAATTCCTTTTGATATGCAAATTCCTTTGTCAATGCGCCCAGCTTATATATATGCTCCAAGCTCGTGTGCTGTTTCATTCAGACGCTGTCGTCTCGACAGACCTGGTTTTCACCTGAGGACGGCTGCTTGCGTTGTGGCCGAAACGTCGTGAGAATTGTTTTATTATGTTTTATTTTTATTATTTTATTACTTCCCTTCTACGTGACTTTACCGAAAGAACCAAGAAGATGAATCCCTGCAGTCACGAAAGCTTTAAATCGAAATTTACAGTACCGCATTGCTATACTTTTCATTTACATAAGCCCAACTACATGCCCCTCGGGAGGTGCATTTGAATCAAAACTTGCCAGCTCCCCAATTGAGTTTCGAACCCAGCGCACACGAGGGGGTGGGTTGCCAGCACCACCCCCGGTCGCCTTTGTATTTCCAATGGCGATGTTTACACACTACACCAGGTACCCATTTGAATCTGAGTTGACGTAGGGGAGGTTCAGGACTCGTTCAGATATGTGTCACTGGTGCTGACCGAGATGTTATCTCTGTCGCCTGGTATGCAGGAGGGGGTGGGTACGATCCCGACCCTGACTCCTGTATGTGTTGACCATGAGCGGGAATCGAACGACTGTCACTGGGTTCGTAGCTCAGCACAATAATCGCTACACTATCACTCCCCACATCAATACAACAACCGCCATTCACCACTAAGTGGCGTTGACGTCACCACGACGCTTGTGCCAGGCTATGTGCACCTTGAGACCTGGTGAAGTGTCGAACGCCCGCTGACAGGAGGTCACGGGGCAGACTCAGATGCCACAGGTCGACTGACAGAGATGACTGGCTGATGCACCACCTATGCCCCCTACTGTGGCAACTTGCTGTGCTTTAGCAATCCGGCACTCCGCTCGTTGTTGTGAACATCGCTCCTCTGCCCTCCGTTGTTGTTGGAGGGCGACTGCCTCCAACTGCCCAGTAGCGTCCTTCATGAGCCTCCTCCACAGAGGCTGATCTTGACACCGCTGGTACCAGTCATCGGCAAGTCCACTCAGCTCCACATCCTCTTGTACCACATCACTCCATCTTTTCTCTAGCCTGTGCCACGTCCGGCAAAAACAACCCCCTACCTCCTCGTGGTACCAGACGGGCAACGCTGTCATGGGCAGTGCTGTGGGGGGGAGGGCCAATTCTGATTGGCCTTTCCCCTCATGGCGTTTGTGACCACCACAGTCGCCAAATGGGGGCTCTGGACGGCCGCGAGGGGCTGGAAACCTTCAATTAAATACCACTAAACCACGATGGAAATGTTTTATTAATAAGCTTGTGCCGGAGGCCCCGGGGGTACAGGCATCTATGACGTCTTCCTGGCCAAAACCCATTTGGCAGAGCCAGGAGACTAAATCTTTACCCTCGGGGCTCCTCCAGAAACAACAAAAAACCACTGAGTGTGACCACGTGGAATTTTCGAAAGCTCACTGCAGAGGGGAGGCTGCCACTCCTCTGTTGAGAGCTGGACTGATACCACCTAAATCTCTGTGGTATTCAGTAGGTCCGATGGACTGGCTTTGGCTCCTGCCACCATGAAGGTTGGACAGTCCTCTACTCCCAATTGGTGATAGGGCAGTTGTGAAGAGAATGGAGAGTTTCCTATACATGGGCAGTGTGCTCATGACCAGCTCCGGTTTAACAGCAGATGTCTCACTCCGAATCGGTCGAGCGGCAATATATTTTCACCGGTTGTGTAACGCTGTGTGCAAGCTACCTGGTCTGTCTCTCCGCACGAAGCTTCAGGTCTTCTCAGCCACAGTCATTCCTTCCCTTCTCTACACTTGCGAAACCTGGACCCCCCTAATGGAACATCTTTGCCGGTTAGAAACATTTAGGCTGGCCTGCCCTCGATCCATCCTGGGGTTTATCAGGCTGGATTGTATGAGGAGCTCACAAATCCTTGAAAGATCTGGACAAACTGGCAACCAAGGCTGCGTTGGCTGGGCTATGTAGCCCGTATGCCAAGCCACCGCATGCCTAAACAGGTTTTGTTTAGCCGGATCGAGGGGACTAAATGGGCGTGGCAACATAAACACAAAAATAAAAAAGATCCCCCGTATAGCTCAGTGGGCCTTAATCCCAAAAATATTGAAAGTAATCATGATATCGGAGAGTAAATTACTTCATACATTGATGAAATTGGCTGCGAATTTTACATTCCCATCCAATGTAGAAAAAGTCAAAGTGATTTCCTCTTTTTAAGAAAGCATCGAGTCATTGGTGATCATCTTCCGTTTACAGCCCTGTGGAGCCAGGATCGGAAATTCGATAATTGTTTGGCAGGGGCGATTCTGTCCATGAGACAGGCGTGAGCAACTCCCTACAACGTAGTACTGATTTTTATCAACCCTTGGAGGGATGATGGTCTGAGTGAACCCTCAACCAGGATTTGAACGTTCCGAATGCAAGCCGCTCGCTGTGCCGAGGAAACCACCCGGCCGAAACAAGTTCCTTTGGAGTGGGCAGGTAGGAACTTGGTTGGACAGCGCATTCGTGCGATCCGTGTCACGCGGCGCAAGCTGCGTGGGGTGGCGCGTCACGTGGTGCTGAGCCCGCCCGAAGCGCTCTGTGAAATACAAATCGAGGGCGTGGCTATGCACGACAGACAGACAAATAATCTACACTATGAGACATCTCCTTTACCAGTGGCAAAATATAGTAGTAGGTTTTTACCCTTACAACTGGTACAAAACTGACACCTTTATACAAGGCATCATGTTTGCAATAACCACAACACAAGCAGTCAAAATGCAAACAAGAAGAAAAAAACCCCTCTGATAATGATGTGCACTGTCCTTGAAGTTGATTGGTTCACACCCGAGACAGCTTTTATGCTGTCTCGTCTTTTGGCGTCTACTGGTCCAACACCAATGGAGACTAGACTCTAAGAAAAGCTGTCTCGGGTGTGGACCAATCAACTTCAAGGACAGTGCATATCATTATCAGAGTTGTTTCTTTTTGTTTGCATTTTGACTGCTTGTGTTGTGGTTATTGCAAACATGATGCCTTGTATAAAGGTGTTGTCTCTATACCCCTTTTTTAAAATTAATATTAAGAATAATTCTGCCAACATATCAAAATTTTTTTTTAATAGACACGGGGCAACTTGGGAGCGAACAAAGACGAGCAAAAACCCGTTTTCCAACTGGCGTGCACACCTCGCTTCAAAGGCCAGAAGGCAGGAAAGGGACAGCCATCAAATGTCATAAATTCCACACGAAAGAAAAGGGGAGGGGGGGAGTTGCAAGCGGGTGTTAGGATAACACACATTCCAGCTATCATTCTCAAAAGCCCCTTTTTCAATACAAAAAAAACAGGCGCCACGAAGAAAATATATAATTATACTCTTAACAAAAATAGCATTCACAACAAGAAAGCACAGAAGGGTTTTGAACATATTAGTTAAACGAAGTTACCAACTTAACCATGAAGATTAAGCAAACATTATCTATCCTCGCTCCAATTGGAAACCAGACTACAGTCTGCACCAGGGTCGCGATTCATCATTTGTTAATTAAATACGGACATTATTTACTCTTAATAATTTCTATGCGGCCGGGCCGAAGCATCAAATAATTAATATGGCAGTCAGGGTCGCTCCTAAGCAAAAAACAAAAAACAAATTCCCTAGCCCCAGGATATCAGATAAAATAATAACAGGAAGTCAAATAATAAGTACGAAATTAGAGTGGATCTCCTAGGAAAGTTAAGGGCGGAGAAGTCTATCATAATAAAACCAACATGCAACACTCCAGGGTAAGCGAGCAGCTCACAGCCGTCTTTGTCTTCCCGAGAGAAACGGCCAGAGCACACACAGCGCCGGGAAATGGCCCTCATAAAAGTTCGTGGCGAGAAGGCGACGGCTCGAGAAAGGAAATCAGATGCTTCTATAAAAAAAATAAAAAAAACACGCGCGCAGTGTGCTCCAACGATGGAGCACAGCCGTCTTTGTCTCCCCGCAACACGGACAGCAAGATTTGCGCACACGAGCAAATAACATCTCCCCATAACGAAATCAAACCACGATGGAAATACCGTGAACACGGCTACTTACAATCAAATCACAATAATACTAAGCAGCAAAGTGAGTCATTTTAACTTCCAAACCAAACAAAGGATAAACGCCAAGAGCGGGGGAGGGGATTTTAGAGCTCGCTTAACGCGTAGGCTTTCGCGACCAATATTATTCATAATCAAAAACGTGGATTATGATTTTGTAACCTCGGTGCGAACGCGAATCGTCGGTCTGGTTTAGTTTGATGACTCATGTGACGCCGGTTCGCGAGGAAGCCCCCACCCCTCCTTCCAGAATTATTGCGGGCAGCTGCAGCTTTGAAGAATTTTCCTCCAATAAAGCACACACGACACACACGGACAGACACACACACGGCACACGGACGCAGATGTGTCCACACACAACAAATAGTTCCGGCCTTTGAACAACTCGGAAATATAAGCCGAGGAAAAATCCATTCAACACATCTCACCAGGGCTCATCTCCCATCTCATCTCGTCGCCGACAACGAAGGAGCTTTTCCGTCATCCAGAATGACGATGTTCGCGGGGTAGCGACGTGCATCGACAAGCTGAGGTCTGCACCACCTGAGAAGAATCGCTACACTGAGCCGCCGAGCTGCGAGTGAAGCGGACGGAGATTCCAGCTATCATTCTCGTGAGAGAACTTAAACAACGAAGCCCCTGAAGTGAGGGCGGGAGAGGCATCAGCGAGTGTCCGTATGAAGCTGGCAGCTGCACGAACAAAGGAAAGCACGGAGAAGAGAGAGTGACGAGCGACAACGAGAGCGAGCAACCTGAAGAAAAGGGCGGAAATCGCCAAATGACCAAGCGAGCAAAGCAGAGAGCACGAAGCAGTGGAGAAAGCCTGATCGAACGGCTGTGAGGAAGAGGACAGCGCCAGAGCATGCGCCGTGTGTTCAATACGCACACACAGATCAGCCAGCACCAACGAGAACCGACTCGTCTTCCAGCAGTGGAGAGAGAGAGAGAGAGTCAGAGCTGCAGAGAACGGCACCGCGCCGTCAGAGTCACACAGTACGGGTGCCTGCGCCAAGCACCACCCAGTGGGCAAGCCTCTCCGCGAGCCGCAGCGGGCCGAAGCTCATCATCTCCCTGCGGAGAAAGTCGCGGCTGCAACCCGCACGGGCGAGAGGAAATCTCCGAACCAGGGTCGTATCACCTCCCCCACTCACAACCTCCAGGAAGCACATACACACACACGCACACATCTACCTTCCGCGGGGCATGCAGGCATTTATCCAAGAGACAATCCACCTCTCGCACAATGGGACCAACCCTAGACAATCATCAGAAGACTAATTATAAGTTTGAACACTAGCTGGCCATAAGGAATCGTGGCCCTCTGAATAATTAAGAATCCGTCGGTTATAAGAGTGTGAAGTTTTTTTTTCTTGCCTTTTTATTTTTAGTTTCTCTTATCGCAAAAACAACCAATAGATTCGTCGAGGCAAACTAAAACTCTCGAAATCCTCATTGCGAATCGACACGTTTACAGGGAGAGAATATCGTGTCAAACCTGTTTCTTTGTTATAGAGTCTCGCCGAAGAATTAATTAAGGCAGAGCCAGATACGCGCTCACACAACCACACGCCCTCAACCACCATTGTCTCAAACATTTCGTTAACAAATATAATCTTGCCAACGAATCTATTGACGTATACTTTCTTCTCTGGGGTATAATAAGTTGCTTGTATTGCCTTCATATGAATATCGTTGCATGCCTGTTTTAAAACTCCGCCAGTCGCCGGTTGTGCTCGATACATGGGGGAACTACTGAGATGTCTGGTGGGAAAGTAGAAATTACGGTGTCAGAAAGTGTTAGCCCTAGTTAGTTAATTGCATAATCTCGCCAATGAATCTATGGACGTATGCCTTGCCTTTGCATGCTAGAGTATCACATGTTTGTTTAGAATAAAATTGTTAACCCAGAAGTATCTCGAGTGTTTCTTTCCAAGTCCATGCAAAACTGTCTCATTCATAAGAACTGTAACCTGCAATGAGAAAAGAATTGGAGACCTAACATAACATACACACACTAAGATAATCAGTAAATGTTTAATCAAAGATAATCGTTTTATCCCGATTGATATAACTCTGGATAACGAAGCTAAGCCTAATTGTCATAACTGCACACATTAACATAATCGCAAGCATTCGCAAAAATTAATACGATTATCTCAGTGATTATCATAATTTATGCATATAATTACACACACTAACATAATTTATGCGATTTGCGCATTTTTCGAAATTTTTGTTATTTTTGATTATTTTTATCAAAATTTCATAATCTGGCATATACAACAAAGGTGTCAGTTTTGTACCAGTTTAAAGGGTAAAAACCTACTACTATGCAAATAATCCCTGGTGGGCAGTGTGAAACTGTTGTTTCTGTAAAGTAGTAACTCGGCGGGAGACGACTTCACGGGTAGCACACTCTTTTATTTCACCAACTATAGTTACACGGGTGACTAACACCTACTTAGTTAGACGGGTGGCTAACACCAGCCTAACCCTCACGGTTCTCCTGGCTACACCGACACGGGCTCTTACGCCCCGTAGCCTCTCGGAACACACCCGGCCAGGGTGTCCGTCTCGACTCTGGGTCCCACCGTCCCGACCCACACGGGCGTCGGACCACGGGTCCCACAGTCTCGGCTCCGAGCCACACAGGGCCCCGGTCCTGACAAGGACGGCGGGACTAGGGGTCTCGGGCCACTACCTCCTCCACTCCGTCTTCGATCTTCAACTGGTTAACAACAACCCCGAGTGCTCTCGCGCGTCACCCTTTAAGCCCCTCCTGCGGACGTCGCTGAGAGCACCCATCCCATTTGACCAATCACTGGGCGCTGGCTACGATCCTCTTTTCCCACCTCGTGTCAGCGCGCCTCACCACCGGCGCGCGCGTCCAAACCACGCCCACATCGCGTGCCCAACCCCGCACGCCGTGCCGCCCCGTGATCCATCACTGTCGGCGCACGTCAACACCACCACTACATCACCCCCTACCACATAGCTCGCAGCCGACCCGGCTGCTATAAAAATATACAACACCCCCTCCCCCCCATGTGTGCCCCGTAACACAAGAACAACATAACAACACAACACAACACGAACACCGCCATCCGCAAAAATCAGCAAATGCCACTACAACAGCAAGAACAATATGTACAATCCGGCGAGTGACAGCAATAAATGTGTATGCAGAGAGAAATTTTTTTTTTTTTTTTTTCCCGACTCGTGCAGCGTCCCATTCTTTCCGAGCGTCCCTTGAACGGGACATTACCCTGGCTGAGGGGGAACACGGCGGCGAGGTCGGGTTTGAGAAAAAAAATTTTCATGAAAAGTGTTGTGTCCTAGCCCGAGTCCGCCTTGCCGGTCCGTCGTACGGCACCAGACTCGGTTGACCGTCCGGTGGTGCCGGCAGTTCAGGAAGGCATGGGCCAGGCATCGGGGCTCCGTGCGTGCCGCGGGGTTCCGGTTCCCGACGGTCAACCGCCGTCAGGTCCGAGACACCTGGGGGTGGGTCAGGTGGAGACACGTGAGGATCAGCCTGCGACACATCCCTCCCCGAGTCGACGGTCACATCACACGCTCGGTCGTTACGGCACAAAACGGGGTCACGCGGTGCCGCGTAGGGTTTCAGTCGGGAGGGGTGCACGTACCAACGGCGTTTTTCCCATTTAATCTGTATACTCTGGGGTCGTGCAACCCGCACAATTTCCACCGGTCCCCTCCATGGTCTCAACAATTTGGGGGACGTAGCCAACGGTGCATGTGGACAATGCAGCCAGGCCTTATCGCCTGGTTTCCAATCGTGCGTATGCACCCTCCGTCCATGCAATCTCTCGTTCGCGATCTGCCGAGACCGCGAATTCAATCTCGCAGCCTCTCGCGCTTCAGCCAATTTGGCGATATTAAACTTGATGTGGTCTGCCAATTTAGATTTTGCACGTGGCTGGGAAATTCCCAGTTGGACGTCCATGGCCGGATCGGCCTCCCGCCCATACATAAGAAAAAATGGGGAAAACCCCGTCGCCGCATGAGGGGCCATTCGATAGGCAGCGAGTACCCCCGGTACCTGTAAGTCCCAATCCACCTGATCGTCGCAGACCTGTTGGCACAAAGGCGTCCGCCACTGCCGCAGCCGACTGGTTGGCGAGTGGCCATGCCATGGGCCAGCGGGTGAAGTACTCTACCCCAACCAGCAGGAACTTATTTCCCCTAGGTGTAGCGGGAAAGGGCCCCAAGATGTCTAACGCAACCAATTCGTTTGTGCGCGAAACCTGAATGGATTGCAGCGGTGGATTAGCCGCTATTGGTGGCGGTTTTCTTTGGGCGCACCCTACACATCCCTTAAGAATGTTCGCCACGTCGTTGCCCATCCCCGGCCAATAATAGTCTCACTGGATTAGGGCGAGCGTTTTGTGAAAACCCAGATGCATGAGTCGTTCATGAGCAGCCAGAACGACCCTACCCCGCATAGCAAACGGCACAACGAGCGCGTGACGCCGGGACATATTGTCCCACTTCATCAAGAGGCCCTGTCTGCACACCCAGGAACCGACCCGCGTTTCCCCTCCCTCGGGAGCGTCAACCTTCCGACGTAGCGTGAGTAGGGAGCTGTCGGCCATTTGGAGACGGCCCCACTCGATGAGAGGCAACGCTAACAGCAAGTCCCTCCCCGTGGGAGCGTCGACCCCCGTAGTATCAGTGGCGGCGAGCACAACTTCCGCGGGGACGGCGACAGGGGGTTTACACCGCGCCGATCCCAGCAGACACGTGCATTCCGTGCGCGGCGGCAACCGCGACAAGGCATCCGCATTCGAGTGGCGCAATCCCTTGCGGTAAATCGTCGTGAATTGGTAGTCCTGAAGGACCTCCAACCATCGGGACAATTGGCCGGATGGCTGCGCCACCCGCATAGCGTATTGGAGAGCCGCATGGTCCGTACGAACCGTAAAATGACGGCCGTAAAGATACGGCCTGAATTGCTGTATAAAAAACACAATCGCCAGCAATTCACGACGTGTCACGCAGTAGCGTTGTTCCACGGGGGACAGAACCCTGCTACCGTAGGCGACCACCCGTTCGACCCCCCCGACCACCTGTGAGAGCACTCCCCCGATACCCGTGTTACTGGCATCCGTGTCGAGCAAAAACGGTTGCGTGAAATCGGGGTAACAAGGGGGGAGCCTGCACCAAGGCGTCACGAAGGGAGCAGAACGCAGCCTCCTCTTCCGGCCCCCAGTGAAACCGCACACCTTTATCCGTCAAAGCGTGCAGGGGCCTGGCTATGGTGGCAAACTGCTTGACAAAACGACGGTAATAGGAGGCGAATCCTATGAAGCTGCGGACTTCAGTGACCGAGGTTGGCGTTGGCCATGAGCTGACGCAGTGCGTCTTAGCAGGGTCTGTCGAGATCCCTGAACGACTAACGATATGGCCCAAATACCTGACCGATTCCCGAAGCAGAAAACATTTAGCCGGTTTAAATTTAAGCTTAGCGGAACGCATCCTGAGGAACACCGCTCTCAGTCGCTGGAGGTGCTCCTCAAAAGTCCGGCTGAAAACGATGATATCATCGAGGTAAATCAAACAGGTGTCCCATTGGAGGCCTGACAAAACCAATTCCATGAGCCTCTGGAACGTGGCGGGAGCGGAATGTAAGCCCATGGGCAATCGGTTGAATTCAAATAGGCCTCCCGGTGTCCGGAAAGCGGTTTTTGGTTTCGATTCGTCATCGAGGGGCAATTGCCAAAATCCCGAAAGCAGATCGAGCGTCGAAAAAAACTGTGCTCCCGCCAAGGCATCCAGCGACTCATCCATCCTGGGGAGCGGATACGCATCGGCCATTTAGATTTTGTTTAGGCGGCGGAAATCGACACAGAACCGCAAGGACCCGTCCTGTTTTTTAACCAGGACAATAGGAGCACCCCACGGACTGGAAGAGGGCGAAATGATGTCGGCCGCCAACATGTCATTAACCGCCGACTGCACATGCTCCTTCTCGGCTGGACTGAGCCGGAAGGGATTCTGTCGAATAGGGGCCGCGTCCCCTGTAGCTATGTGGTGGCGCAACAGGTCTGTGCAGCCAATATCGTACTTGTGCCTGCTAAACACGTCAGCGAACTCGAGTAGCAAGCCCCTCAATGCTCCCAACTGCACACTGGACAAGTTACTAGACCCGGCACACAACCACTCTGTCCCCTCCTCACTTTGAGGATGCGTATCAGCACTCGAATCCGCGTGAGCAACGAGCCGTTCCTCGACGGGTAGCGGCGCGGCGTGAGCCAGCACCGTTCCCTGTGTAATCACGGCCGGCCGCGACCCCGTATTCAGGACCATAACGAACGGCTCACTGTCCCCCCTCACCATGGTCTGAGCTACCGCTAAGTCGAGGCCCCCTTTGGCTCTGTTAGACGGCCCCAACAGAACTCCCTGTGCCCCCGCATCTACCCCGAGGGGTTTTCTCAACCGAAGGGGTACCAACATTTGCGATCCCGGGGGCACCCGTACAGTCTGAGTTGCCAGCGCCTGCACCGTCGCACAAACCGTGCGTATTTTAGTAGGACTCGTCAAAAACGCAACCCGCCGTCCCGATGGAAGCTCAATGCAGGCCTGATCTATGAGAATTTTGATGGGCATTTTAGACAGAAAGTCAGTACCTAGTAAACAAGGAACGGTCAGCGATGATGATACAAAAATAGGACCCGCCAATTTGATATCGCCAATACAAATAGTCGCCCGAATCTGGCCGATGATTCCCAAGGATCCCCCGTTCGCCGCGTAAAATGGTACGTCCACCGGCAGAAGGGGTCGACATTGGACGGGAAGAATGTTATAAATAAGGTCCGAAATGATAGTGGCCGACGCACCCGTGTCCACAAGCACCCGGACCTCAACCCCGTCAATAAACCCCGTTACCACGGACGACCCGGCCGACGCAGCCACTATCCTGTGGGCCAATTCGGACCATTCGACTGCTTTCGGGCCGTGTACGAACCCCTCTCGCCGAACCGAACCCCCGGTGCCCATACGCGGTCCCCCCACCGCCAAGCGGCAACCCGAACGTGCCGTGTATGTGGACCGAGCGTGTGAGGTGCCGCGACTTGCCGGGTTTAGCTGGGATGGCTTGTGGCCCTGGTCGTCGTCCGGACGCGGTCCCATGGCGCGCTGACGCGGGGCCCGGCACCTGGACGCGACGTGGCCCTGAAGGCCGCAGTTGTAGCAGACGACGAGGGACGTCGTAGGTTTTGGTTGCTCCAGCTTGCGGGATGAACGTGTGGGCGAATGACCTCCCGTTCTCCACTCCCCCGGTCTCGATACGGTGAAGGCCTCCTCCCGAGCCGCAGCAGGCTGAGGCCCGGCGACCGTGGCGGCCGGTGCCCCGTTCCCCGCCGATGCGCAGATGACCGTCGGCTTGCGCTTGAGGACTTCGTAAGCGTGAATACTCGTGGCAATCCCCAAGGAGCAGATGTCCATTTCGTCCGCCGTATTGATGGGGACTCCCAAGTCGTGAGCCAACGCCAGCAGCTGCTCCGTCACCATGGCGTCCTTCCCCTCCTTGTCCATGCGGGGAAAAGCTGCGTCCGCCAAGGCGAGCAGCGCCGTGCGATAGGCGAGCGTTGTTTCTCCAACTACCTTCCGCCGATCGTAGAAATGATGGCGACAGGTCGAGGGCGGCCCGAACACCTTAGCCATTAGGTGTAGCGCGGCCTGGAGCGTTGAGCGGGACGACCTTGGGGCAGATGTGAAGGCTGCAAGCGCGTCGTCGTCGAGCATCGCTGGCAGCGTGCGCAGGGCAGTGGTGTTGGACCACCCCGACATTTCTTGATGTGCGAGGAATCTTCGTTGGAAGGCTCCCCAGTCGCCCCCGTCTGCCTTGAACGCCGACAGCGCGGGCAATCGTTGCTGGAGGACTCGGTCATCGTCGTCGTCGGAACGATTTTCCCGCGCGCCGCTGTGGTTGTAGAAAATGTCGGCTCCATCTGCAGGCGCATAATGGAGAGCTCCAGCGCGCGCCGATGACGCGGGCTGCGCTGAGTGGAGATCTCCGGCCACGTGGTGTCCGCGCTTCCCGCCAATTGGTGGCGGACCCTCAAAAACGGCGCCAACTTCAAAAGTTTTGGCGCGAAGCGCCTTCTGGCGGGATCCCTCCAGCCGCGCTCCCTCCTCCAACCCCGCAGCCGTCCCTCCGCCCGCTGGAACGGAGATTTCCACCAAAATTGCAGCGGCGGCGAGCAGCAACTCCGCCAGGCGGGAGTGTGCGTCCTGTAGGCTGGTGTCGGAGGCAAGCGGAGCGTCGGCCATCGCCGCGAAGTGCTGCATCGGCGGCAACTCCTCGTCCTCTCCTCCCGAGGTTGGTGTCTCCGGTACGCCGTTGTCTTCCCGATCTCGCTCGTGGGTACGGGTAGTCTTCCTTGTGTCCATTCTTCTTGAAGACAGGTTTACTTCTGACGCCAGTTGTAAAGTAGTAACTCGGCGGGAGACGACTTCACGGGTAGCACACTCTTTTATTTCACCAACTATAGTTACACGGGTGACTAACACCTACTTAGTTACACGGGTGGCTAACACCAGCCTAACCCTCACGGTTCTCCTGGCTACACCGACACGGGCTCTTACGCCCCGTAGCCTCTCGGAACACACCCGGCCGGGGTGTCCGTCTCGACGCTGGGTCCCACCGTCCCGACCCACACGGGCGTCGGACCACGGGTCCCACAGTCTCAGCTCGGAGCCACACAGGGCCCCGGTCCTGACAAGGACGGCGGGACTAGGGGTCTCGGGCCACTACCTCCTCCACTCCGTCTTCGATCTTCAACTGGTTAACAACAACCCCGAGTGCTCTCGCGCGTCACCCTTTAAGCCCCTCCTGCGGACGTCGCTGAGAGCACCCATCCCATTTGACCAATCACTGGGCGCTGGCTACGATCCTCTTTTCCCACCTCGTGTCAGCGCGCCTCACCACTGGCGCGCGCGTCCAAACCACGCCCACATCGCGTGCCCAACCCCGCACGCCGTGCCGCCCCGTGATCCATCACTGTCGGCGCACGTCAACACCACCACTACATTTCTACCTGTAAAATCTACAATCCTCCACATTTAGAGCTGCAATACTAGAATGCGCAGAGTTTAACGTTGGCGAGCACGCATTAATCATGAATAATCCTCTTGGTTCTTTCGGTAAAGTCACGTAGAAGGGAAATAATAAAAATAAATAAATTGAATTTTATTATGTGAAATTGTTTTTATTTTATTATTTCCCTTCTACGTGACGACTTTACCGAAAGAACCAAGAAGATGAATCCCTGCAGTCACGAAAGAAGCTTTAAATCGAAATTTAATTAATAATCCATTTCTATTTCGTCCTGTGAGGGTTCGGGCGCATTGTTAAAAGGCGTAGATCACAGTCAGCTGCAGGTCACACCACGGTAATTTGATGGGCCTCCGGGGTTGCCGTCTCGTGTTTTCGCAGCTTCACATGGCATCCGAGGAATGTCAAACACCGACTCGCTATACCATCTCATCCTCCTCCTGTGTCGCTGAGGCTTCCGCTTGATATTATGCAGCTCCATCTTATCTCTAATCGTCCCTGCCGCAGTTTTAAACGTGAAGACTCGCGACTCTCGGTTTCTGTATCTCGCACCACATGATATTGTGACTTCTATCAACGATTCACTCGGCTGAATGATTTCAATAGCCAGATGCACAAACCGAACCGACAAAGCGCCCCCTCCCGTATACCCTTCAGTTTTCGGTTTCATTTATTTGGTATAGCCCTGTGAGCCATTCGGCTCTTGAATCGGGTGCAACCGCAACAAACAAAAACATGAACAAGAAAACATCTTAAAGTGTCTATGCGCAAACAGAAAAATCCAAGAAAACACTGCAAAGTCTTCCAGAAAAAAAAAATCACCGTACATGGTGGTGGTAACAGACTCGGTGGCCAACACCACGCCCGGCCGCCTTTGTCTCCCCAGTGGCAATGCTGTACACATCGCACCGATTACTCATTTGAGGCTAAGTCGACCTAGGGGAGGCCGAGGAGCGGTTCAGACATTTGTCACCGATGTTGGCCGTGAGCGGTAATCGAGCTCGGGTCGCGGGGTTTCGGGGCGTACTGCGCTAACCGCTGCACTAGCACTCCTCACACGTACACAATACACACAAAGATTCTACGTGTAGCCTTAACAGACTGTAGGGGAAAGTGCTGTTAGCAAGCACCTATAAAGGCCGGCACGGCACACGAGGGGGTAGATGGCCAACACCACGGCCGGCCGCCTTTGTCGCCCTAGTAGCGAATGTTTACACACGGCAGCAGGTACTCATTTGAGGCTGAGTCGACCTAGAGGAGGCCCAGGACCGGTTCAGATAATCGCCACTGATGTTCGCCGTGAGCGGGAATCGAACGCCGGTCGCCAGTTCCATAGCGCAGCGCACTAACCGCTCCACTACCATTAAATACGGAACTTGCAATCCATACTCACAAAGAACGAATGGAAAGCCGAACTGGATATCAGCTCATACCAAGCAGTGGACTGGCCAGGGCTGCTGTGCAAATTTACAAATATAGCTTGAGGCATCAACAACAGTCAGTAACATGAGAAGCCACTGAACTCGACAGTTGCTCAATGCTAATACAGCGTGCATGCTGAATAAGAACCCAATACAGTAGTTTATGTGCTCACAGTGTATTGTCTACACATAGCTGATTCAGTATTGCTACCCAGATATCAAATATCTCTGACAATAGTGGGTCACTATAACATTTTTGTCACTATTATCCACTCAGACAACTGTTTGGGGCGCTGCAGTGACGAGATGTTAACTACATCGCCTGGAATACATGAAGGTGAACCTGACGTGTGTATATTGGCGTGGAATTTTCTCCAGGTCCTCCGTTTTTTTCCTTTACATTTAATGGGATTCATTTCCACTCAATAAGCAACTTCGTTGAACAATCATTTGAAGCCAGGTCGCTTCTGATATAGAGCTATATAGCTCAGTGGGCCTTATCCGGTCAAAGAATAATAACAAATATTAATAATCAACGTTTTTGGGTTAGATCGCGTTATTTATAAATGTGTCGTAACCCTCCACCACCCGACACGGCCAATCAGCAAAAAAGTGTCACGTTGACAAAAGACAAATATAGTAGTAGGGTTTTACCCTTTAAACTGGTACAAAAACTGACACCTTTATACAAGGCATCATGTTTGCAATAACCACAACACAAGCAGTCCGGGTACGGGTACCCGTTTGCGACCCTGGTGCGGCCGGGTACGGGTAGGCCGTGAGTCACTGGTGAGTAACCGTTTGTCACTCATTTCCCAACGTCGTGTCTTTTCTCACAATTCAGTTCCTAGAATCAACCCACCCGCGCCTGCAACATGGCTTCATCCCAGAGGTCGCAATCAGGTACCCGATACCCGTACCCTACCCGTATCCGGCCGGGTACGGGTAGGGTACGGGCACGGCCAGAAACGGGTACGTGTACCCGTTTGCGACCCTGGCTCAGACTCTACTCTGTTCCATCAAAAGCAATGCGGCTTTCGAGAAAAATATAGCGAAGCCTCTGCAGTCTTCGATACTCTTCACTTGATCTACAAAAGTTTGAATCTCCTCCTCATTGCGCCATCCTACTCCTCGACATGTCTAAAGAATTTCACAGTGTGGATCATACTATGATGTTGCAAAGGCTAGAATGCCTATATTTTTTGGATTATGCAATCTACTTATCTCAACGATTTCAAATTGTCTCCCTTAATAATACATCATCTGGCAGGACTCCATTACGAAGGGAGCTCCTCAGGATTATGTTCTTGGCCCGATCGTGTTTTTTTTCTGCAGGTCAACAATCTAGGCATCTCCAACCTGCACTCTGACAATAACCTTGTTGTTGATGACAGCACAGATGACCTCATCAGCATATACAACAGGACTTTGATAATATTCAACTTAATGCCCTAAAACTGGTCCTCAACACTAAAAATACCAAAGTTATGAAATGTTTGACTGCCTCAAGCCTCTCTCGTCACCTGTGCATATCGTGCTTCTGTACTCACATCTTGTTGAACATCTTCTTGGTTCTTTCGGTAAAGTCACGTAGAAGGGAAATAATGAAAATAAAACATTATGATTTATTTTTTATTATTTTTATTATTTATTATTTTATTATTTCCCTTGGTTCTTTCGGTAAAGTCACGTAGAAGGGAAATAAAAAAAACATACTGTTTAATTTTTATAATTGTAATTTTTATTATTTTATTATTTCCCTTGGTTCTTTCGGTAAAGTCACGTAGAAAGGAAATTTAAAAATAAAATAAAATAATACAATGTTTTATTTTTATTACTGTACTTTTTATTATTTTATTGTTTCCCTTGGTTCTTTCGGTAAAGTCACGTAGAAGGGAAATAATAAAATAATAAAAAATAACACATGATGTTTTATTTTCATTATTTGTAGTTTTTATTATTTTATTATTTCCCTTCTACGTGACTTTACCGAAAGAACCAAGAAGATGAATCCCTGCAGTCACGAAAGCTTTAAATCGAAAAAGTCTTGTTAACTTTACATATCTAGGCATTATCCTGGACTCGAGGAGGTTTTTCAAGACCCACATTGACCACATGGCCACCAATATATATAAACTATGGATTCCTCGAGAGAAACCAATGCTGTGTTCCACCTCGACTCTGTCTGAATATAGTTAAAGCGAACATCCTGCCCATATTTTACTATTGTGACATCATCTTCAAGCTAGCTTCTGAATCTACCTTAAAACGTCTCATTCCATTATATCACTCCGTTTGTTTTGCCCTTGACCCCCTCCCCATTGAAACCTGTACATTAACTCGCATTTTTTACCCCTGGGTATCTAGAAAGATTACCTCTGGCTCGTCTTCATCCAAAAGGTGCTCTTAGACAAATCCGCCAACTACCTAAGAGACCACTTAGTTCCTCTAAAGTTTTGGTGAAAATTACGTCCACATTTTCTGCTCCACGTGTCTGTAAAACTCTTGACGCTCATCTGCAGCTTGGTTCCCTCACTGCACTACTCTTTTTATTTCCATATGAGGTCAAAACACAGACCTGACTTTGACATATAGCTCGCTTCTTCTGGTAACTTTGACTCTCGTATATGTGTACTTTTTTGTCTATTATCGTGTGTTTAGTTTATTAATGTTATATTCTTCTTCTGTTAGTTTTGCAATATTTCTTAAGGACTCGTTCTCTGCAATATTTATGTTTTTGTATTTCGTTTTTTTCGCTGCTGTACCTACGCACTACGGATCTCCCTTGTAAACTAACCAGCCAACTAGCTAAACGGGATGATCAGTATAATAATCAAAGTTAACGTAAACTGAAACTTTGTGACTTTTAATCCCCTCTATACAATGACGTGAATAGACGGCACCAGTGTGCATGTGTATTACGTATTCGTGTGTATGTTGCATGTCGTGTAAGGAGTGTGTGGGTGTGCCAAGAAGCATGCAAATTATTTTAATAAAACAGATAGAATGGCTCGCGGGCAGTGAAACAAAAGTCCCATCTCTAGACATCATGACGCTTCTTAGTGCGTAATAATAATAATGATGATAAATAACATGTATAATAATATTGTCATCAGTATGACATAAATATAACAAATTTGCAGTCGATACCACATTGGGAAGTGAGTTACAAGATTTGAGGATACAACAACAACAGACAGAGTTAGTCAATAGAAAGCGTGTAATAAAAGTCATTGAATCCAGCAGTCTGAGGCACTTGGGAGGAATGGGAACACATTTTAATAGTCCCCTGGACCTTGGCATGAATAACCTTTTTAAATCCTTTATATTAAGTTCGCGTGCTTGCTTGCTTGCTTAGGACCGTGCAAATCTTTCGGTCGTTTTTTAACCCACTTCCCGTGATCCAATCGAGCTGACATTTTCCACACAGACTCGTTGTGCCAGACAATTATTGTTCGTGAAAAAAATTCCCAAAATTTTACACTTTTTAGGCAAAAAAAAATATTTTACATTTATTCAAATAGAACGCATTCATGGCTTTGATGGAACATCACAGTCCAAGAGCCCAGAGCGTAACCCCTCCACAGGCCGTGGTGGAGTAGCGCAGTTAGTAGCGCCCTCGCTTCCCATGCCAAAGGTCGCGGGATCGATCCCCGCGTCCTCCACAGGCGAATATATTTTTAAATCCTTTATATTAAGTTCGCTTGCTTTCTTAGGACCGTGCAAATCTTTCGCTCGTTTTTTAACCCACTTCCCGTGATCCAATCGAGCTGACATTTTCCACACAGACTCGTTGTGTGTGACAATTAATTTTCGTGAATTTTTTTTCCAAAATGTTACACTGTTTAGGGAAAACTAATTAAATATTTAATTACCAATTGCTTAATACTGGCAGACAATCATCTGACCCATAGATTGCAGCCATCTCAAGCCAGAGGACGAGAGAACTCTAGCCGCCACGCATATAAAGGATTTAGAGTGAAAAACTTTGTTTTTACGGGTTATACTTGTTTCCCACCCCAAATCACTATGGCGTGGCAGCTGCACAAGACATTGGTCAACAAATTTTTTTTTTCTGGCCTGGACTTTTGCAGCTGTGTTAGACTAATTTCAGGGTGCTGATTCCAAATCTGATCTCAGATTTGCTCTATCACATCTCATTTTTAAATCCTTTATATTAAGTTCACTTGCTTGCTTGCTTACTTGCTTGCTTAGGACCGTGCAAATCTTTCGGTCGTTTTTTAACCCACTTCCCGTGATCCAATCGATCTGACATTTTGCACACAGACTCGTTGTGCGTGACAATTTATTTTCGTGAATTTTCCCAAAATGTTACACTTTTTAGGAAAAAATAAATTATATTTAATTACCAATTGCTTAATGGTGCCAGGCAATCATCTGACCCATAGGTGGCAGCCATCTCAAGCCAGAGGACGAGAGGACTCTAGCCGCCACGCATATAAAGGATTTATAGTGAAAAACTTAGTTTTTACGGGTTAATTTTTATGCTATCGGCATACCCCATTTTCATTGATTTTACCCCAAATTAACTCTGTCACTTATGATTGCAAGTTGTTGCGAGTCAGTGACTACTTTAGAGTTAAAATATGATGCTGTATTTTTAGGGTAGTGTGTTTATAATATAATTTTATGTAGATATCCACATTTATTTAATATTTTTCTTCTGCAGTTTTTATTGAAAATGCAATATTTGATATCTCAAAAACTTTATGTGATAGACAAAAACTGATGCCAGATTTTGAATCAGCACCCCAAAATTACCTTAACACCGTTGGAATTCCTTATGCCAGAAAAAGTGTATTGACCAGTGTAATACAAAAACAAACCCCACCACTTTCGCAAATCAAAAACAAAACAAAACAAAAAAATAAATAGCGACAAACTGACATTCCCCAAGAACTCGACGATGGCGCAAAGATGTCTACCGCTGTGAGGTGTTGGTACTTGTTCTGCGATGCACTGTTTCTCTTCTAAGCTAACCTGATAGGGTTGTTGACGTTAGGACCATACATCACCCCCGGTTTCCATGTGGTGTTGTCGAAGTCTAACCCGGCCCACATCAAGGGTGATTGACTAACAATGTGTAGAATAAAAATAATAAAATAATAAAAATAAAACATAATAAAATAATTCTCACGACGTTTCGGCCACAATGCAAGCAGCCGTCCTCAGAATAGTAATGTATGACTTAATGTTAGTAGCTCAGCTTATTGGAGCGTATATTTAGTATGTTGATGATACTGATGTACTTTATATTTTAGTTTATTTACGTGGTGGTTTAGCTGCTGCAGCTCCTTACTATTAAAATTCCTTCCCTCTATTACTGCTAACCCTACTCCCTCCCTTTGATGCTGCTAATCCTGCATACTGCATAATGCACGGGCATAATATGACTTTGAAACCCCCCACCTCCTACGCATTCCACAAGTAGTGACTAATCCCATATCTGCATTTCCCATAAATATGCTAAATTCCTCTTGATATGCAAATGCATTTGTCAATGCGCCCTTCCCCCTCTAACCCAGCAGCTTAAATATACGCTGCCAAGCGTGGTGGTGCCCATTCAGACGCTGTCTTTCCGACAGACCTGTTCTTCACCTGAGGACGGCTGCTTGCGTTGTGGCCGAAACGTCGTGAGAACTATTTTAGTATGTTTTATTTTTATTATTTTATTATTTCCCTTCTACGTGACGACTTTACCGAAAGAACCAAGAAGATGAATCCCTGCAGTCACGAAAGCTTTAAATCGAAATTTAACAATATGTACATAAGAGGATAAGGTTTGCATCAATGCTAAGATCTGCTTTGAAAATTATTACTACCACCGGACCATGTTCATCACATATTGCAATGCCTCACATATGATTGTGCTGCAAATCTGTTCAGTTATTCTCCTGTCCTACATCCACAAGATTATGGAGAAGCGCCATCATCTCCATATTGCTGCTGATACCGGGTATAGTGAAAAACCCCGGACCAGGATTCCTAAACTTTTGATTGGTCAATCATCGGCATGTATAAATCCTACATCGGTGGTTGATTAATTTGCAGCTAGAATAGAAAATGGCATCACTGCTGTTCTTGACGAACTCGTGTCCATCCGAACAAGCAGAAACATATTGGGGAAAGTACTAGGTAACTGTTTAACACGTAGGCTTTCGCGACCAATATCGACCATAATAGAGGTTTTTGTTTTGTTAGATTGCCTAAATATATAAATGTGTCGTTAAAACCCGCGAAATACAACTGTCAGCAGTAGCAGAACACGCGTGCCAACACATATACTCAATTGATTTTGATAATGTTGAAGTTGTGTGCAAAACTAGCTATTACCGGCCAATACTAATTAGATTACCTATCGAAATTGAAAGAAGTATAAATAATTTAAACGTTCAGATAGTGCTGCGTGGTAGCGAATCGCCAAATAATACTGTACATTGTTTAAATACATATCTATGAAGGGCACCATACTTCAATAGGGCTTGCATAATGCGCATGCATAATGTACGTTGCCTCAGTAATTACCCACCCCCCCTCCCCCACATTGTGCTAGAGCGCAGAAGCGTGCTCACTACATCTATATAAGGAATGAAACAGGCGGACTTCTCCACAAATCTGGCTGTCGCCTGATGAAGCTAGTTGTATTTACTGGCAAAACGTCGTACTAAGATTGCAAATGTTGTGGCTTGGCTCTCCAACACACCGGTGTGCTGTTTACGTGACAACCCTTACTAGTTGACTGTGTCGGATGGTGGTGGGTTTTAACGACACATTTCTATATTTACGCAATCTAACAAAAAAAACCTTTATTAGGCTCCATAAGTGGTTGTCAATGTAGGCGGCTGCTGAAAATCAGATGCTGAAGAGGCTGGAGTGATTCCTGGCTTAAAGATTTCATGAATGCAGGAATTCATATTCGTTGGGTCTTTTGGTACAGTCACGTTGATAGGTACAAATTAATAAAAATAATAAATATTTTAAAACGCACTCGTAGCAGAGGCTACTCTTCGATCTTAAATTAACATGCTAATTTCTCACATTACACTGGTCAACACACTTTTTCTGGCATAAGGTGTTCCAACGGTTTTAAGGAAATTTTTGGGTGCTGATTCCAAATCAGGTTTTTGAGATATCAAATATTGCATTTTCAATAAAAACTGCGGAAGAAAAATATTAAATAAATGTGGATATATACATAAAATGATATTATAAACACACTACCCTAAAAATACATCACCATATTTTAACGCTAAAGCAGTCACTGACTCGCAACAACTTGCAATCATAAGTGAGTTAATTTGGGGTAAAATCAATGAAAATGGGGTATGCCGATAGCATAAAAATGAGATGTGATGGAGCAAATGAGATGTGATGGAGCAAATCAGCAAATCAGATTTGGAATCAGCACCCTGAAATTGATCTAAAACAGCTGCAAAAGTCCAGGCTAGAATTATTTTTTGTTGACCAGAGTTAACATCACTATCCCTGCCCACTTCATTAATGACACTAGGACTACAGTCTGTAGTCAGCAGCTTTCCCCCCTCTTTCCTCCTGATGATGATCGCTTGTGTTGTGATCAAAACGTCGTAGCTTTTTTAGTTAATTCTAGATTTGAAGCTTTCGTGATTGCAATGATTCATATTCTTAGGTTTCTTCAGTAAAGTCACGTAGGTAAAAATATTAAAATTAATAAAAATAAAATAAAAATAAAATAAAAATCACGACGTTTCGGAGGTAACACAAGCTTCTGTCTTCAGGTGGAACCGGCACAGCACGTCGTGATTTTTATTTTATTTTTATTTTACTTTTATTAATTTAAATTTAATTTTTTTACCTACGTGACTTTACCGAAAAACCCTAAAAATATTTTTTTTGTTAATTTTTATTCATTTGTACCTATCTGGGTGACTTTATCGAAAGACCCAAAGAATAAGGCTGGAGTGAGTTCGTCCAAATTTCTTCCAGAACCACCTGCTGATATGAAAATCATTCATTGAGTCTTGCAGATTGTTCTATGCTCTGCTCTTCAATGAGTCGGCTCGTGACTCCAATGCTTTGTGGTGCATCGTAAACGGTCTGCGACACTCAAACCACGCATCAACTAGTCAATCTGGTGTGTGCACAGTACTTGCAGGGGTCCACTTTCTGCCCTGCCCCCTCTCTCCCCCCACCTTCTCTCTCTCCCCCTACTGCCAAGGCCTACTATACACTGCACTATACACTACTATACACTACTATACACTACACTATACACTACACTATACACTACTATACACTACACTATACACTACACTATACACTGCACTATACTCTACACTACTATACACTACACTACTATACACTACACTACTATACACTACACTATACACTACACTATACACTACACTATACACTGCACTATACTCTACACTACTATACACTACACTACTATACACTACACTACTATACACTACACTATACACTACTATACACTACACTATACACTACACTATACACTACACACTACACTATACACTACTATACACTACTATACACTACACTATACACTATACTATACACTACACTATACACTACACTCCATCATCATGGCTTGGCTTCGCGAACGAAGATCTAGGAAGGACATCCACGTCTTCTGCAGGCACGCTGGTGGCTGAAGAGGCCTATGCGGGACAGGCAGGTCCTGCCACAACAGCTGCAAGTGAAGGTCTCATCTGGGATGGGTGCTGAGGGATCACGGTTCTTCCTCCTTCTCCTTTTGTCCTCCATACGGGCCCTGCGGGTATCTTCGAAGAAGGAGGTGGCCTGGTGGACTGTGTGCCGCCAGGAGTTGCGATCAGCTGCTTGTGTTGCCCACTGACGGTGATCGATGCAGCAAGCAGTGAGGGACTTCTTCAAGGAGTCTTTGTATCGCTTTCGTGGTGCCCCTATGTCGCGATGGCCAGAGGACAGTTCCCCATACAGCACAATCTTAGGCAAGCGGTGGTTCTCCATCCTGGCGATGTGCCCTGCCCAACGAAGCTGTGTCTTGAGGACCATGGCCTCGATGCTGATGACCTTCGCTGACTTGAGGACTTCAGTGTTGGCGACGAAGTCACTCCAGTGAATATTGAAGATTGTGCGGAGGCAGCGCTGATGGAAACGCTCGAGGAGACTCAGGTGACGACGGTACGTGACCCATGACTCAGCGCCATACAGGAGAGTGGTCAGCACAACAGCTTTGTAGACGTTGACCTTTGTGGCTCTTTTAAGGTTTCTGTTGTTCCAGACACGTTTGTATAGTCTGCCAAATGCACTGTTTGCCTTGGCCAGCCTGTTGTCGACTTCGTTGTCGATCTTGGCGTCAGACGAGATGACTCACCCCAAGTAGCTGAACTGGTGGACAGCTTTCAGTTCTGTTTGTTCAATGAAGATGCTTGGTGGATGGTGCTCCTCCTGGGGTGCGGACTGATGAAGAACTTCAGTCTTCCTCAGGCTGACTTCAAGGCCGAAGATCTGAGCTGTTTTCGCGAAACAGGACGTAATTCGCTGCATAGCTGCCTCTGTATGAGCAAGGAGGGCGGCATCGTCAGCAAAAAGCAGCTCCCTGATCAGTTGCTCCATGGTCTTTGTGTGGGCCTGCAAACGCCTCAGGTTGAACACGCTCCCGTCGAGACGAAAACGGATGTATACGCCATCAGCGTCGTCGAGGTCCTCTGTGACCTGCTGGAGCATCATGCTGAACAAAATGGTGAACAGCGTGGGAGCAAGAACACAGCCCTGTTTCACGCCGTTTGCAATAGGGAAGGGCTGCGAGAGATTGTTGCTATGTCTGACTTGTCCAAGCTGGTCTTCATGAAGCTGGACGATTATGGTGAGGAACTTCGGTGGGCAGCCTAGCTTGTCCAGGATTTTCCAAAGTCCCTGCCTGCTCACGGTGTCAAACGCTTTTGTCAGGTCCACAAAGGTGACGTACAGTGCTTTGTTTTGCTCCCGGCACTTTTCCTGAATCTGCCTCAGGACAAACACCATGTCTGTGGTTCCCCGGTTGGCTCTAAAGCCACACTGGGTCTCTGGGAGGTGATCTTCAGCTATTGCGGGTACCAGTCTATTCAGCAGTACTCTTGCAAGGATTTTGCCGGCGACGGACAGAAGTGTTATGCCACGATAATTGGAACAGTCTGATTTCTCCCCTTTGTTCTTGTACAGGGTGATGATGACTGCATCTTTGAGATCTTGAGGGAGTTTACCCTGCTCCCAGCAGCAGACGAAGAATTCATGGAGTTTGGTGTGCAATGCTGGGCCTCCGTTCTTCCATACTTCAGGAGGGATGCCATCGACTCCTGCAGCTTTACCACTCTTCAGCTGTTTAATGGCTTCCTCAGTCTCTTGTAATGTTGGTGCCACATCCAGTTCGGTTTTCACTGGTTGTTGTGGGATGCGGTCAATCGCTGGTTCTTGGACTGAGCGGCTAGCATTGAAGAGCGTGTAGAAGTGCTCAGACCAGCGGTTCAGGATTGAGTCCTTTTCAGTGAGCAGTTTGTTCCCGTCTGCACTCCGCAGGGGGCTCAGGATTTGGTACGAGGGGCCATATACCGCTTTTAGGGCTTCGTAGAATCCCCTGTAGTCGCCAGTATCAGCGCAAACCTGAGTTTTTACTGCGAGGTTGGTCCACCACTCGTTCTGAATCTCTCGAAGCTTGCGCTGGATGGTGCTGCATTCCAGGCGGAAGGCTGCTTTTTTGTGCGGGCAGGATGGTCGGGCCAGGTGGGCCTGGTGTGCTGATCTCTTCTTTGACAGCAGCTCCTGGACTTCTAAGTTGTTCTCATCGAACCAATCTCTGTTTTTCTTCGTGGAGAATCCGAGGGTATCTTCAGATGTTTGCAGAACAACAGTTTTGATGCGGTCCCACAGCACTTCAGGAATAGGAGGCGAGTCTCCTAGGCAGCTCGGTTCCTCTAGCCTAGATCGTAGGCTTTTCTGGAAAGCTGCTTTGACCACGGCAGACTGAAGGCTGCAGACTTTGAGCTTCTTCCTCGGGGCGCCACCGTTTCTTGGTCTGGGTTTAAAGTGAGAGCTGAGTTTGCAGCGGACAAGACGGTGGTCTGTGTGACACTCGGCGCTGGGCATTACCCTGGTGTGAAAGACATCTTTTAGGTCACGCTGGCGCACAAGGATGTAGTTTATGAGATGCCAATGTTTTGACCGAGGGTGCATCCAGGTTGTTTTCAGACTGTCTTTCTGCTGGAAGATGGTGTTGGTAATGGAAAGCTGCTGTTCCGCACAGAGTTCAAGTAACAAGCGTCCATTGTCGTTGCAGCTGCCCACACCGTGCCTTCCAAGTACGCCTTTCCAGGTTTCCGAGTCTCTGCCCACTCTGGCGTTGAAGTCGCCAAGGATGACAATCTTGTCGTCAGCTGGGATATCCTGCAGAAGGCTGCGTAGGTCGGAGTAAAACTTGTCTTTATCAGCGGGATCTGCCTGGAGAGTTGGAGCGTACACACTGCGTGTTGTTGGTCATGAAGTGGTAGACGCATTGAGATGATGCGGTCAGAGTGACCAGTTGGCAGGCTTGCAAGCTTGGTAGCGATAGAGTCCCTGATCATGAAGCCGACACCTGAACGGCGTCTCTCTGTCGCTGGTTTACCTGACCAGTAGAGAGTGTAACCTGCGCCATGCTCCCTCAGACTCCCTTCCTCTGAAAAGCGGATTTCGCTGAGGGCGGCGATGTCAACATCCAGCAGAGCGAGTTCGTGTGCAATTAGAGCAGATCGTCGCTCAGGTCGAGTGCTGTCAGCTGAGTCTAGCATGGTTCTGATGTTCCAGCATGCGAGTTTGAGTCCTTTCCCACCTTTTAAGGTGAGTGGGATGCGCCGTCGATTCTTTGATGTAATTCGACCGCATATGAAGATGCCCGTTGACCGCGGTAAGCCAACTGAGGGAGGAGGAGACGAGCTTTGTTTAGGCCACCTTTTCTAGGCCCCTCTCCGTGTGGAGCAAGCAGTGCTGTCCCTAGAAAAGGCTGCTTGGTCGCTCAGGGTGCTGCCGGGTGATGATGTCGTTTCCAGGTCATCATCAGACGACCACTTGCGCCTGAGCCGCCTGCATGCAGGATTGAGACTGCGGCTGCCAGTGTCATCTTACACCTGCCGAGTTCGCCCCTTTCCCATCGCTACAGGACTTAGTGAGACCGGGGGGGGGGGGGGGGGGTAGACGTGAAGATTTCCTTCTTGCCTGCGCAAAGGAGCTTTCACGTGGAGTGCAGTGTGCGCAGAACTGACCCCACCCTTTAAACCCGGGGTTCGTCTGCCATGGCCTAGCAAGCTGGGACGGTGACAGCGAGGTCCTCGGGCCGTAGGTTTTACATCAGAGTTTCCTTCTCCTAGGTAGACGGCCTTCCAAGGCTGAAGAGATCCACCTTCCCTGCTATTTCAAACCATAGCTGGTAGGCCACAGCCGCAGTCCACAGTAACGAAGTGGCGCGCCTTAGTCCCGAACACTTGGCCATTGGGTCCTAACGAGACCCTTCCGCCCTGGCCGGTGACTCCGTCGTGGGAGTTCATTCGCCCAGTGATGCAGTGTTGACATCACCCCCTCACGTCGTTTAGCCCGCCAGCTGAAGCGGTTTACCGGGGTGTGGCACTAGGAGCCAGACGTCAGAGATTTAGGAGATGGATGAGGACCAGTGTTTCCGTCCACTCAAAAATTGAGTGCAGCTACCAGAAAACAAAGGTACTACCTCTACCCAGAGCTCCCTACACCCCAACACTACACTATACACTACACTATACACTACGATACACTACACTATACATTACACTATACTCTGCACTATACTCTACACTACTATACACTACACTACTATACACCACACTATACACTGCACTATAGACTGCACTATACACTACACTACTATACACTACACTACTATACACTACACTATACACTACTATACACTACACTATACACTACACTATACACTACACACTACACTATACACTACACTATACACTACACACTACACTACACACTACACTATACACTACACTATACACTACACTATACACTACACTATACACTACACTATACACTACTATACACTACACTATACACTACTATACACTACTATACACTACACTACTATACACTACACTATACACTACACTATACACTGCACTATACTCTACACTACTATACACTACACTACTATACACTACACTACTATACACTACACTATACACTACTATACACTACACTATACACTACACTATACACTACACACTACATTATACACTACACTATACACTACTATACACTACTATACACTACACTATACACAATACTATACACTACACTATACACTACACTATACACTACACTATACACTACACACTACACTATACACTACACTATACACTACTATACACTACACTATACATTACACTATACACTGCACTATACTCTACACTACTATACACTACACTACTATACACTACACTATACACTGCACTATACACTGCACTATACTCTACACTACTATACACTACACTACTATACACTACACTACTATACACTACACTATACACTACTATACACTACACTATACACTACACTATACACTACACACTACATTATACACTACACTATACACTACACTACACACTACACTATACACTACACTATACACTACTATACACTACACTATACACTACATTATACACTACTATACACTACACTATACACTACACTATACACTACTATACACTACACTATACACTACACTATACACTACTATACACTACACTATACACTACACTATACACTACTATACACTACACTATACACTACACTATACACTACTATATAACCTCGTGCCACGGCAGATCTTTCGCCTACTTCAGCAGTTAGTTCTTGCTATGGTTGTCCCACCTGATGTGACGATGGCTTGTGTTGCGATCTAAACGTCGTGATCCGTTATTATTTTTCTACCAACGTGATTTTACCAACAAAGAGTATGGATTCCTGCAGTAACGAAAGCTTCAAATCACGATTAACTTGCAATGTTCTTTGCCAATAAAATAGTGACGATCAAGATGGCAGTTACTAACCTGAAGGCAACGCGTTCTCCCGCTCTGACATCTGAGTTTGATCAACCTGGAAACAATGCAAAAGTCGAGACCCTGCCACAAACCTTGGTGGCCCAGGTATCGATGTTCATCACATGGCTGCCAAATAAGATATTGCCGCTCGACTACATCCACGCGTCGACTCTAAAACAATGCTTGGACGGGCTTCAGCCGCTCATTATCCACCTGGCAAATCAAATATTCAGCGGGGACTTTCCCAGGCCGGTTCAAAGTTGCACAGGTAACACTGCTCCGGAAAAAAAGTTAACTTGAGCCATAGTGACCCTGCAAAAAAATCTCAAACCTGGGTATGATTTCGAAGGTCACGAAGCGCCTTTTTATCTAAAGCAGTTACTTCTCCACATCGCTGCGCTGGACAGATCCAACGCTTTCCAGTCGGTTTGCTAGAAGTCCAACAGCACTGGGACGGCTCGACTAAAGATCACCGAGGACCTCTTTAAGATCGTGGATAACTGCTGTGCCACACCTTTGGTTGGGCTCGATCTCTCAGCGGCCTTGGAGACCATCGACCATGAGATACTCATCGGGCAGTCACGGCCAATCACAGTTCTAGCCCCGCCCCCCCCTCCCGATACGTCCGATACGTTCCATTCATTGGCTACCACATTCTGATAAGCGCTCCCCCCTCTCCTCCCCCTTAACTTGTATTTAAGAACTTGCATCTTGGAATCCCTGCCTCACTTGATACAGCACATCTGGCTGTGATGGTCCCACGAGATAACGGAGACTTGTGTTGCCTCCGAAACGTCCGTGATTTTTATTATTTTATTTGTATTAATTTTAATTTCATTTTTTACCTACGTGACTTTACCGAAAAAACTAAGAGTATGGATCTTTGCAGTCACGAAAGCTTCAAAGCTAGAATATGTAACTTCGCCTAAATGTTGCGATATATGAACAGTAAGAGAAGACTGACAATCATGTATATTTTGAATACAAAATGTGTAACACAAATTGATTAAAAGAAACTTCACAACTGTAAAAATCGGTAACGTGTTGTTTACACTCCGATACTTGTGTATTCTATACTTTTCTATAAATCTCTCACAACCCAGCCTCTCCCTCTCCTCTCCAGGTTTAACTCAACTCCTACTAATATTTATCCCCATTTTACGTCTATTCCCTTACTCCCTCAATTGCCCCATTTATCATGCAGTATAGCCTCTCAATTCCTTCATACGTGAAATATTGTGTTTCACTGCACATATGTAGTGACGGAATTCGGAGTCAGAATGCTGGAGGCACTTCTTTATTTAACGAGCATCATCGGGATATATACACACCTTACGTGGGTGACTACTTCTTCTTGGTTCTTTCGGTAAAGTCACGTAGAAGGGAAGTAATAAAATAAAATAATAAAAATAAAACATAATAAAATAATATAACATAATAATATAATAAAATAATTGTTCATTATTGTTTCTTTTATATATAATAAAATAATTCATTATTTTACTTTATTACTTCCCTTCTACGTGACTTTACCGAAAGAACCAAGAAGATGAATCCCTGCAGTCACGAAAGCTTTAAATGGGTGAATACTATTATAATTAAGACGTCTATTGTCGGCGGTACTACTTAGTAAGAACAGTGGGTAGGCTGTCTGACTAACAGCACCCCGGGATGGTGAAGATGGAGACGACGGTGAGGAGATGGCGACGATGACGAGCTGGTGACTATGATGGCGTTAAACAGCCACGACAGGGATTCCACTTCCAGCAACAGCCCCGAGCTCCCGCTCAGGGCCCCCTCTTATGCTCCCAGCTTGGCCTTGCTCCGCTCCAGCCACGCCCCTATTCTGGAACCCACTAGCGCATTCCCAGGACTTCCCGATGGGCCCCTTCTATGAACTTTCCTCTTGATGTCCCCCTCCCATATATACTGAGGCCTGCTGACGCGAGTATTGCCGTACACCGCAGTTACCCTTTTCCACCAGCAGCCAGCACTATACCCCTACAAATACATAACATGCGGCCATCTTCTTGGTTCTTTCGGTAAAGTCACGTAGAATGGAAATAATAAAATAATAAAAATAAAACATAATAAAATAATTCTCACGACGTTTCAGCCACAACGCAAGCAGTCGTCCTCAGGTGGAGAGCAGGTCTGTCGAGTAGACAGAGTCTGAATGACACACTCCAGGCTTGGAGCGACTATTTAAGCTGGGATGGAGGGGGGAAGGGCGCCTTGACAAAATAATTTGCATATCAAGAGGAATTTAGCATTATTTATTACTTCTGGGAAGTTGGTGGTTTGAATACGGCTGAGAGATTTGTACATGCAATGTACACTTGTGTTTTGATAAGCTATTTGTTTATACCCTGCACTCATTTTCTCGTCATTTACATATTTTATATTTTCGTAAATTACTTTGTAAAATTATATTGTAAGCTCCATTCTATCATGTAATTTAATCAATTGCTTCTTCATATCGATCCAGGTCTACAGTGTTCAGCTGAGCAGTGGTCAGATTTCACACACATAGCATCGAACTCCTCCTTGTCGCTTGCAGTGAAGAATGATAGCATTGTGTATGCCTGGTGCAATTGCACATGGAATCGAATGTTCGGACGTCTCAGAGAAATTGCCATCACGGGCAATCGTGTTTGGGGACTCAACAGTGACGGGAAATTATATTTTTCTTACAAGCAACAATGGATCTTTGTTCAAGGTAATCCACACGCACCTCCCATGAGCATAGTTGGATACACACGATGCGAAATAAATTCCACTGGTCAACAAAAAAAAGTAGTTTTTTTCTGGCCTGGACTTTTGCAGCTGTTCTAGACTAATTTAAGGGTGCTGATTACAAATCTGATCTCAGATTTGCTCTATCACATCTCACTTTTATGCTATCGGCATACCCCATTTTCATTGATTTTACCCGAAATTAACTCTGTCACTTATGATTGCAAGTTGTTGCGAGTCAGTGACTGCTTTAGTGTTAAAATATCGTGCTGTATTTTTAGGATAGTGTGTTTATAATGCCATTTTATGTAGATATCCACATTTATTAAATATTTTTCTTGTGCAGTTTTTATTGAAAATGCAATATTTGATATCTCAAAAACCTGATTTGGAATCAGCACCCCAAAATTTCCTTAAAACCGTTGGAACACCTTATGCCAGAAAAAGTATGTTGACCAGTGATATTGTTGGTATTAGCCGGGACGGCTCTCTTTTAAACATAGGGGGTAATTTAGTGACAGGGTGCCATCTGCTGAAGATGGGGGTTAACTACGGGTATAGGTGCGTTATAGAACGGGGCTTGGTCACTCTGGAGGGATATAAGGGAAAGGCAAACGGGGGTTTGGGGCTGTCGTGGGGTATCGGGTCCTGGCTCTCGTCGCTGTCATCGCTGCCATCTCTACGTCATCATTGTTGCTGCATAGCCAGACGGCTTCACAGTATTCATCGTCGTCGTCGCTATTTAGTCAGTCAGCTATATGGTGTACGTCGCCAATGTGGATGTATGGGTGACTCAGCTAGAAGTAACTCAGTGCTTGTGTTTTTCCGTGACCCTGTCCTTAAATTAACGAGATATAAATAAGAAACCCTCTTACAAGTTGCGTCTCGGAAGTCGACTCATTACAGACATAGAGGGGTCCAAGCATAAAGGGGAGTGACAGAAGGGCGAGAAAGGAGGGTCAGTAGAGACACCGAGACGACTGCTAGTGAGGGAGACAGGTAGGTGGGTGGTCAGTAGAGACACCGAGACGACTGCTAGTGAGGGAGACAGGTAGGTGGGTGGTCAGTAGACAGACCGAGACGACTGCTAGTGAGGGAGCCAGGTAGGTGGGTGGTCAGTAGACAGAGCGAGACGACTGCTAGTGAGGGAGACAGGTAGGTGGGTGGTCAGTAGGCAGAGCGAGACGACTGCTAGTGAGGGAGACAGGTAGGTGGGGGGTCAGTAGGCAGAGCGAGACGTCTACTAGTGAGGGAGACAGGTAGGTGGGTGGTCAGTAGGCAGAGCGTTGTGGCCGAAACGTCGTGAGAATTGTATTTTATTATGTAGTATTTTTATTATTTTATTATTTCCCTTCTACGTGACGACTTTACTGAAAGAACCAAGAAGATGAATCCCTGCAGTCACGAAAGAAGCTTTAAATCGAAATTCAATACACTTGTCAATAGCCATACAATTCAACACAATGTATTTCCCCAGCAGCAGAAATAACATATTTCAAAATGTTATCTCGAATCCTACACAGAGTTAATCACCGATATGGCTCCATTTTTTTCTAAATACTAATTCTCACACGTCTTGTTATGACAGATCAAGTCATGAGAATGTCAAGTGGAATGACCGATGACCTGTACGCCGTTAAGGATATGAATGGCATATGGAGAGTGACCTGTGGCCTGATCGATCCGCGTGATCTAGCCTCATTCACACTGACGAGAAACCTGTGGACTAACCCATACACGGTGCACATCGTCCATTGCACGGGCACGGGTTGTTGGGCTATTGACGGATATTTCCAAACGTTCTATAAAGCTGACATTCACTGCTCCAGCACTGATTGGGTAGCGACAACTCTCCCGACATTTCCTGGAGTTCCCATCAAGATGGCAGTGGACGATTCCCAAGGAGTTTATGTCATCAGCAATACACTCGTTTTGCTGTACATGTAAGTACTTTTGATATTTTACAGCAAAAAATAAATGTGGCTTTTGGTTAATCTTTGAATGTTCTAATTGTGTAAACCACTAACTGTAAATATGAACGTGTGGTCGTATTATCCATTGTGATCCCTGTTTTTTCATCTCTGCCTTAGCTTTTGACAAGGTAGTTATGATAGTGCGCAGTCAAACACGACATTAAAATAAAGTTTCGGTGATAAAATACATCAATTTCACCTCAATTTTACCGTAATTTTCGTCTCGTCACACAAAAGCCCGAGTCCGATTGTACACTTTAATGATCCTATCTTGGGGACATGGTTCAGCTGTATCGAATTATCTGCTTGTATCACGTATGTACGGTTGGAATTCAGCAGTTTCCCTGGTTAATACTTGCACATATGCTCACCATCAAATTTGCACCATCTGCTTCACATTGAATGGTAAAGATCCTGTGATCTAATTTGCAAAGAGGACGCTATTGTGTGCCAATATCACGGGGGGTGGGGGAACATTCGCCAAAAGTTGGTCAATTGGGTTTACATTGCAGCATCAACGCCTACTACGAAAATTTGATAGGACCCTCCTAAAAAATTGCAGATTCCGAACCGTTATTTAAACGAGAAGAACCCGATGAGTTGTTTAGATATTTTTACAGATATTCTTAGGTTGTTTCGGTAAAGTCACGTAGGTAAAAAAATAAAATTAATAAAAGTCAAATAAAATAAAAATAAAATAAAAATCACGACGTTTCAGAGGCAACACAAGCTTCTGTGCTTTTACCATCTACATGGCAGAGGCTCGGTCCCATTAGCAGCAATTGCACTTTAACAACTCTGGTACCCCCCCTCAGCCAGTCTACATAATAAAGGCTCAGTCCTTTGTTATGTAGACTAGCCGTAGTGTCAAACCGCACCTTATCATAACAAAGCCTCAGTCCTTTGTTATGTAGACTAGCCGTAGTGTCAAGCCGCACCTTACCATAATAAAGGCTCAGTCCTTTGTTATGTAGACTAGCCGTAGTGTCAAGCCGCACCTTACCATAATAAAGGCTCAGTCAGGCAGAAAAACACAAACAAAAACTCTAGATTTGAAGCTTTCGTGACTGCAATGAGTAATATTCTTAGATTTTTTCGGTAAAGTCACGTAGGTAAAAAAAATTAATAAAAGTAAAATAAAATAAAAATTAAGATTGAAATAAAAAATAAAATCACGACGTTTCAGAGGCAACACAAGCTTCCACACACACCACGATATCACACAGCACCTAATTAAATTACAAATTAAAATTTAACTATCGATACATGGGTGAGGATCAAAGTTACAAATCACATTGGCAAATGTGGTTGTGACCGCGCTAATGTTCTGCTTCAAATCTTTTTTAAAGGAAAATTTACGACGATAATAGAGGAAATGGCCGCCAAGAAACGTTGTTGCTGCAATGGCAAAGGTCGTCTCACTCATTCTAATTCTTGTTCTTGGGATAGTTAAAAAGCAATTATATGGACGTCTTCAGTTTCATGGGTTCGACAACGGGGTCCATGTGTTACACGAAAAAAATTTGTTCCTGGGTAGTGTTATTTTCTAATTGCTTATGCCTCTGTAGTAGGTTCAATGAGACGTGGACGACGTCGTTGGAGGCACACTTATTTATTATAACGTTTCACTCAGCACAGAGTCTGAATCTAATTCACGACCTCCTGTATACCAGGCGAGGTAGTTTACATCTTGCCACTGCAGCGCCCCAGACAGTTGTCCGAGTGGGTCATGGTGACCCACTCTTGTCAGAGATATTCAATATCTGGGTAGTCGTATTGAATTAGCTATGTCTAAACAATACACTGGGTGCAAATGAACAAGGTATTGGGTGTTTGTTCCGTGTGCACACTGCATCAGCATTGAGCAGCTATAGAGCCCAGTGGCTTCTCGTGTTATTGGTTGTTGTTGATGCCCGAAGCTATCTTTGTCAATTTGCACAGCAGCTTTGCCCAGTCCGACTGCGTGGTATACGCTGACACCCAGTGTGGCTTTAGAATTTTTATTTGTGAGTATGAGTGCATGTGTTGTAGGTTCAATGAGACGTGGACGACGTCGTTGGAGGCACACTTATTTATTACAACATTTCACTCAGCACAGGCTAATGTATACAACACTCGAAGGGGGTAACGGCCCCTTCACCCGTCTAACAGGGAGACCCCAGTAACTCTAACCCGGCTCGCCTGCTCCCAGGTCCTCCACTCGAGAGCTAGGGGAGGCGAGCTGACCCAGCTCTGGCCAAGTTGGGATCTCGGCACCCTGAGTCACCAGACCGGCTCTTACAAGAGCATCGGCTCTGGGCTGTCGGGGCCACGCTACTGGCTTGCCCTGGTCGGTCCTTAGAAGGACGGCGATCCAGGGGAGTCCCAGGGCCTATCTAGCCAGTCTTCACTCTTCGCTGGTTTAAGCTAAACACTGAACCCCGAGCCCACTGGCTCACCGCCTTATATAGCAACTCCCCCCCCCCCCCCCACGAGGGGTGGGGCCGTGGGGGATCACAGCGCCGTTACAACCCCCCCAGGGCTAACCGATGCGGACGTGGATGTAAGCATCCTTCCGCGTGCGGGCATAACCACCCCTGGTGTGTTTGTTCATCCTCCCGTAACACCCCTACACCTCAAAGTTACAGTAAATGGTTTTTATTCCAAACAAACTTTGATTTTGTGAGCAGGACAGTGATATTTTGAAATTTACCCATTTTCAATGAGAAAACTTGGTGTGCATTTGTGTCATTCCTTCACTTAAAGCCCTGGTCACAAAAGCAACGTTTGTGTGGAATAATCGCCATTTTCTATACTTTTGAGGCATACGCAATTAGAACATAACACTTACTACCCAGGAACAAAAATCGTGTTACATAGTGAAGTACAGAGCAGATTCGCCAATAAGGATTGTATTGGCAAATCCTTTCAATCCTGCGGAACACAGTGATCATTTGAACATGTTCCAATGCTGAACGTGTTACTCACCAGTGACTCACGGCCTACCCGGCTACCCGTACCCAGCTGGGTACGGGTAGCCGGGTATCGGGTAGGGTACGGGTATCGGGTACCCGGTTGCGACCTCTGTTAACCCGCGTGCCTGTCTTTGTGTAGTTGATATGTTCTCTACATGTTTTGCAGAGTGAGTGTGTCTGACCAGAATTATATTTAAAAAAATGTACTTTACAATTAAGTGTTTTGTCTGCGTCTGCGTGTGTTATGGTTTTCAGCAATATCAACACGAACGCCTGGATTGAGCTTTTCCCTGGAAGATTATTTCTCTCAATTTCCATAACCGGCTCTACACTTCTGCTTGTGACCAATACTGGAGCAATCTGGGAGTGCCAAATCTAGTTAATCCGCTGCCCATCCCAATTCTCATATTACATTAACATGAACCAAATGCAAAACGGGATAATTTCAAGAAGGTCACCATTTTTGCCGCACGTATATAAGTGTCTAAAGTAATGCAAACAACACCTTTAATTTTTAACTGAGATATTGAGTGAGCTGGAATCGCGGTCTAAATGGTTAACAAACCAGACTTGCAATCCAGAGGTAGTTTTTCGAGTAAATTCTAGGGGACCCAAGGTTGACATGAAGTGGGCTTTTACTAAGATCTAGAAGGCGGTGTTGCAGAGAAAGTGTTGGAACCTCATTTGCCAGTGAAAAATATGATAATTGGTTTTTTACCCTTTAATCTGGCAACAAAACTGACACCGTTTTTACGAGGAGTCATGTTTGCATAGACCACAATACCTGCAGTCATAATGCAAACAAAAACACAACTCTGATAATGTATGCACTATCCTTGAAGTTGATTGGTCCACACCCGAGACAGCTTTCCTTAGGGCCTAGTCTCACATGGGTTTGACCAGATGACGCCAAAAGGCGCACAATTCAAAGACAATGCACCATCAGAGTATGAGAGTTCGGGATAAGAATTTACACCATTGGTACCTTATTTGCCAGTAAAAAAATATGATAATTGTTTTTTTGTCTTTGAGTTGTGCGCCTTTTGGCGTCATCTGGTCCAACCCATGTGAGACTAGGCTCTAAGGAAAGCTGTCTCGGGTGTGAACCAATCAACTTCAAGGACAGTGCATACATTATCAGAGTTATGTGTTTTGTTTGCATTATGGCTGTAGGTATTGTGGTCTATGCAAACATGACTCATCGTAAAAAAAAGGTGTCCGTTTTGTTGCCAGATGAAAGGGTTAAAAAAACAATTATCATATTTTTTTACTGGCAAATTAGGTTCCAATGGTATTAGTTGGTCGTGAAAAGCATTGTTCTGTCCCTTGAGTTGCATGTTACGGCGGTTTAGAAGTGTTTTAGTCTTTCGTTTTCTTTTCATCACGTAATCTTAGCAATGAATTCATTAATGTCACACTAAACATTTATAATCATCTATTAGCCAAACCTACACACTCGAATGTACACTGTTTTTTGGGGTATTGCTTTAATTGCATAATCTTTACGATGAATTAATTGTTGTTACACTAAACATTTATAAGCATCTATGTTACGAGTATACACACTCGCATGAATATTATTGTTTTGAGATATCTTAATCACACTATCTTCATCTTTGTTCTTTCGGTAAAGTCATCACGTAGAAGGGAAATAATAAAATAATAAAAATCAAACATAATAACATACTATTCTCACGATGTTTCGGCCACAACACAAGCAGCCATCCTCAGGTGAAGAACAGGGCTGTCGGAAAGACAGCGTCTGAATGAAACACCACCAAGCTTGGCAGCGTATATTTAAGCTGGGTTAGAGGAGGGAAGGGCGCCTTGACAAAGGAATTTGCATATCAACAGATGAATTTAGCATATTTATGGGAAATGCAGATATGGGATTAGTCACTACTTGTGGAATGTGTGGGGGGAGGGGGCGTCTCAAAGTCATATTATGCCCGTGCATTATGTAGGATTAGCAGTAATAAATGGAGGAAGTAGAATTAGCACACTATTTTGCCTGCAAATTCATTGATGCCCTATACTTGCCATCTGATAAGCATCTATTAGCTCAACCTACACGCTCACATGAACACTATTGTTTTGAGATATTTATTTTAATCACATAATCTTACCAATGAATTAATTGATGTCAACTTTTGCCATTGGTCATATAATGTGATTTTTAAGGACTTTCCTAGCATCGTGTATTGATTGTCGTGCTACTATAAGGAGCTACAGCGAGGGAGAAAATATTGATTCCCTGCTGATTTTGTACGTTTGCCCACTGACAAAGAAATGATCAGTCTATAATGTTAATGGTAGGTTTATTTGAACAGTGAGAGACAGAATAACAACAACAAAATCCAGAAAAACGCATGTCAAAAATGTTATAAATTGATTTGCATTTTATTGAGGGAAATAAGTATATGTCAGTGGGCAAACGTACAAAATCAGCAGGGGATCAAACACTTTTTTCCCTCACTATAACCTATTGTATTATTGATCAGTGTAACCATTGAGGTTTAATTGGACATATCGATGAGGAGGATATCTGCGGGAGGACTATTGTGGAAATTCCTATCGTAAGTGTGTGTTGCTTATGAGAGTGTTTTTAGATATTAAAGTTGCTTAACACAGAAGCGTCTGAGTGGTTCCTTCATAAGTTCATGCAAAATAATCCCCATTATAACAACTGTATCTTGTAGTGAGATCTGAATCCTGATATCCGGACATAATAATACTATAAAATATATTAAAAAAAACTTTTTTTTTTTAAAACAAACACGCTTTAAACACGTTCCTTCCCAGTGCGCAGGTAGGAACTTGGTCGGACGGCGCATTCGTGCACGACAGACACGTAATCCCTGGTGGGCAGCAGTGTGGAAGCTGCTGCTGCTGCTGTTGTTCTACCTGTGTAGAAGATAAACTTGACTTCAGGTAGCCAGGCAGCCAGCCAGGCAGCCAGCCCCCTTCACTACCAGCCCCTCCCCCCTGACCCCCCCCTCCCTTAGGCCCCTCCCCTCACCCCCCCCTCCCTTAGGCCCCTCCCCTCACCCCCCCCTCCCTTAAGCCCCTCCCCTCACCCCCCCCTCCCTTAGGCCCCTCCCCTCACCCTCTCTCCCTTAGGCCCCTCCCCTCACCCCCCTCACTTAGGCCCCTCCCCTCACCCCCCCTCCCTTAGGCCCCTCCCCTCACCCCCCCTCCCTTAGGCCCCTCCCCTCACCCCCCCTCTCCCTTAGGCTCCTCCCCTCACCCCCTCCCTTAGGCCCCTCCCATCACACCCCCTCCCTTAGGCCCCTCCCCTCACCCCCCCTCCCTTAGGCCCCTCCCCTCACCCCCCTCCCTTAGGCCCCTCCCCTCACCCCCCTCCCTTAGGCCCCTCCCCCCCCCTCCCTTAGGCCCCTCCCCTCACCCCCCTCCCTTAGGCCCCTCCCCCCCCCTCTCTTAGACCCCTCCCCTCACCCCCCTCCCTTAGGCCCCTCCCCCCCCTCCCTTAGGCCCCTCACCCCCCCTCCCTTAGGGCCCTCCCCTCACCCCCTCCCTTAGGCCCCTCCCCTCTCCGTACCCGGCAGTTGGTCTCCACCAATCAGAGAGCTGCTTACATTATATATTTATTTATGCACAACAGCCAGACAGACAGACAATCCCTGGTGGGGCATTTTGAGACATTGTTCCTTCCTGTATGAAATGTCCTGTCCGAGCTGCCCCTCCCCCTGACTCCCCCTCCCCCCCATCGCCCCTCCCCCTCTCCTTCCACATGCCCACCCCCCTCTGGGCGTGGCTACCCGAGGCTTGCCGTGACGTCAGGGACCACGTGGTGATTTTACAGGCAACGTGAGTTGAACGTCGACAATTAGAGCCGCTAAACAAGATTGTTTGAAAATATTTATTTTAGATTTTCAATGGTAGAATATCGTGTTGTCATCGGTATGACACAGCTATGCGAAGTTTGCAGTCGATACGATATTGGGAATGCGGTTGAAATTGAGTTACAAGATTTTTGGATACAACACATACAGTAAGTTAAATAAAAGTGTGTAAAAAGTTTATAAATATTTATTTTTAATTTTAAATGGTAGAATATCGTGTTGTCATCGGTATGACACAGCTATGCGAAGTTTGCAGTGGATACGATATTGGGAATGCGGTTGAAATTGAGTTACAGGATTTTTGCATATGTAGTAAGTATATATGGAGGCTTGACGACAGGATCGGAGGCACACTTATTTATTACACCAACACAGTTATTACAGGTCACTTGGCTACAGGGATTCTCGACAGCTAACCCCTCTAACCTATACCAATTCCTCCACTACGGGACTAGGGGAGGCTATCTGTCCCAGCTTGGTTAAGCTGGGATCCCGGCTCCCTGAGTCACCAGACCAGCTTCGTCTGGGCTCTCGGGGCCACGCCACCGGCTTGCCCTGGTCGGCCCTTATAAGGACAGCGAGCCAGGGGAGCTCTGGGGCCTACACTAGCTGATCTTCCGTCTTCTCTGGTTAAAGCTGAGTCCCGACCTCGAGCCCTCGAGCTCATCACCTTTTATAGGACTCGCCCCCGAGGGGGGGCCCGTGGGGGATACACATGCGGACGTCGGTGCTAGCGCCACCCTTGTGTATGGCCGTAACCCCGCCCCTTGTGTTTGTTGGCCATCCGTGGCCATGCATAATCACACCTCAACATTCGTAGCCATGCGCAATTACACCTCTACATCACCCCCCCCTGTACAGCTCGCAGCCGTCCCTGGCTGCAAAAAAAAATCAGAATAAAGGTGCATCCCTCACAAAAACCCCGTGTGTGTGCCTCACGTAATTTTTAACAAGAACAAGAGAACCTTAACAAGAACAACAACAGGAAGAGAGAGAGAGAGAAAAAAAAATAACCCGACGCACCCCCCCCGAATAAATACCCCAAAACCAACATATATACACACACTCCGGACGCCACCCCTCCCATTGTCCGCAAGGCCCCCCAACGGCCGACCTCACAATAGTCTGCGCGTTTTGGCGCGCGTTCTCGCGGCGGGCCCGTCACAAGGGCCCGTCCTGGCACGCTCAGTGACGGTTGTTGACGGTCCGGGTGCAAGAGAGTCAGGCGTCGCTGCCGAGTGACCCCCGACCCCTCCGGGAGGGGTTGGTGGGTGTGGACCCGTCACTCCTGTTGCACCTGGGGACGGAACAGTTGATGTCGGGTTAGGCGAGTGCAGCGACGTCGGGGAGTCGGCGGAACCCTCACACGTTTGGCCATGCGTGTGTGTGTGTGAACCACGGGGCGGCGCGATGAATGGTTTCAACCTTGAGGGGTGCACATACCACCGGCGCCTCCCCCATTTGACGCGAACACATTGCGGCCGCAAGACCTGTACGACCTCCACTGGCCCCCGCCACGGCCGTACCAATTTTGACGAGGTTGCCAGCGGCACCTGGGGACAGTGCAACCACGCCCTGTCCCCTGGTTTCCATTTGACCACCTGCACCCGCCCCAACCGAAGCCTCTCGTTCGCCTTCTGGCGGAGTTCGGAATTTTGCACGGCCGCTTCCCGCGCCTCAGACAATTGAGCGATGTTAAATTTAACGTGTTCAGACAAATTAGACTTCGCCTGGAGCGCCGAGAGCTTCAGCTGGGTCGCCACAGGGGGGTTAACTTCGCGCCCATACATTAAAAAGAAAGGGGAAAATCCGGTGGCCGCATGGGGAGCCATTCTGTAGGCCTGCAACACACCGGCTATGCGGAGGTCCCAATCCGTCTGGGATACCGACACCTGCTGGGACAGCATGGACGTGATGGTCCGATGCAGCCGTTCCACCATCCCGTCAGTTTGTGGGTGATACGGAGAGGTCCGAACCTTCTCCGTACCCAAGAGGTCGCACACCTCACGTAGGAGTTTACCAGAAAAATTCCTACCCTGGTCAGTAAGCAGCCGTTCCGGGGCACCCTTGTCGAGGACATAGCCCTGGACAAAGGCCTCCGCGATGGCTGCTGCCGACTGGTTCGCCAGGGGCCAGGCCATAGGCCATCTCGTGAAGTATTCAACCCCCGTTAGTAAATACCTATTGCCCCTGGGTGTAGCGGGAAATGGGCCAAGTATGTCCAGAGCGACGAGCTCGTTAACCCGGGAAACTTTTATGGACTGCAGCGGAGGGTTGGACCCCCTAGCAGGTGGCTTCCTCTGCGCGCATTGCGTGCATGACCCCAGGAGATCCCCCACGTCCTTTTCCATGCCCGGCCAGAAAAAATCTAGCTGGAGCGTGGCAAAGGTCTTGTGAACCCCCAAGTGCAGAAGCCGCTCATGAACAGCCCATACCACCTTACCCCTTAAAGCAGCAGGCACCACGAGCCGCTGGCGCCGGGTTTTACCATCCCAGTGCATTAAAAGTCCCTGGAACAACCCCCACGAGTCAACGTTTTTCACCCCCTGGCCAACCCCCCCGGCGCGACGGCGCAGAGCGAGGAGGGAGGTGTCCTCCATTTGGAGGCGACCCCATTCCGCGACCGACAACCCCAGCAACGAATCCCTCCCTTCTTGCTCGATAGGACCCGAAACCGAAGGCGCATCGGCAGCGGCCACGAGGACCGAATCGGTGGTGACGTTCGGAGACCTACAACGCCCCGAACCCAAGAGGCACGCGCACTCCGAAGTGGGTGGCAATCGCGACAGGGCGTCAGCGTTCGTGTGGCGGAGACCCTTACGATATGTGGTGACAAAGTCATAGTCTTGGAGAATCTCCAACCATCGAGACAACTGGCCCGATGGTTGTTGAACCCGCAGGGCGTATTGTAGGGCCGCATGATCCGTACGGACGGTGAACCGCCAACCGTACAGATACGGGTGGTACTGCTGAATGAAATAAACAATCGCCAATAATTCCCGACGGGTAACGCAGTACCGCTGTTCGGCTGGAGACAGTACCCGACTACCGTAAGCCACCACATGCTCTACGCCCCCAATGAGCTGGGACAGCACGCCCCCGATGCCCGTGTTACTTGCGTCTGTATCGAGCAAGAAGGGTTGTGAAAAATCCGGGTAATTCAACGGCGGAGCCCCCACCAAAGCATTCCGGAGGGCGCGAAAAGAAGCCTCCTCCTCCGGCCCCCAATGAAACCTGACTCCCTTGGACGTCAAGGCATGCAATGGTTTCGCAATCGTAGCGAAGTCAGCCACAAATCGCCGATAATACGACGCGAACCCAATGAAACTCCTGACCTCTCCCACCGAGGTGGGAGTCGGCCAGGAGCTGACGCATTCCGTTTTGGCGGGATCAGTGGATATCCCCGAGCGCCCAACAATGTGACCCAAATATCGCACCGATTCGCGGAGTAAATGGCACTTCTGTGGTTTAAATTTCAAATTGGCAGCCCGCATTTTGAGAAAAACAGCACGCAACCTCTGGAGGTATTCCTCGAAGGATTTGCTAAAGACGATGACATCGTCTAAGTAAATCAAACACGAATCCCATTGCAAACCTGCCAAGACCAATTCCATTAACCGCTGAAAAGTTGCCGGCGCAGAATGTAAACCCATCGGCAAGCGGTTAAATTGGAAGAGACCTTGCGGTGTACGAAAGGCAGTCTTAGGTTTTGATTCGTCATCCAGAGGAAGCTGCCAGAATCCTGATAGCAAATCGAGGGTGGAAAAGAATCGCGCACCGGCCAAGGCGTCGAGCGACTCATCCATCCGAGGAAGCGGGTACGCATCTGCCACAGAGATTTTGTTGAGACGCCGAAAGTCGACACAAAATCTCAGTGAGCCGTCATGTTTTTTCACCAAAACGATCGGCGCGCCCCACGGGCTGTTGGAAGGGGAAATGATATCGGCGGCTAGCATGTCATCAACAGCCGATTTGACATGATCCTTTTCGGCGGGACTCAACCGAAAGGGATTTTGGCGGATTGGCGCGCTGTCACCCGTGTCAATATGGTGTCGCAGCAATTTAGTACAACCAATATCAAATTTGTGTTGACTAAAAACGTCAGCAAATTCGCTCAGGAGAACTCGCAGCTGCGCGCGCTGCGAGTCGGACAGGTCCACTGAACCCGCGCAAAGCGCATCCAGCCATCCGTCATCACAGTCCGAATGCGGTCGCGACGGAGGATCGGTGGATACCTGGCCCACGAGTGGTTCCTCATAGGGTACCGGCGTTGCGTGTGCAAGCACGGTCCCTTGAGGAACCACGGCCGTTCGCGATCCCACATTAAGGACTGCAATGAAGGGGTCCCCATCCCCTCTCACCATGGTCTGAGCCGCGAGCAAATCGGGTCCATTTACCCCGGCCCGAGATGGTCCCAACAAGACCCCCCGATCCGCAACCCCTTCATTAAACGGCCGACGCAACCTAAGAGGGACGAGCATCTGAGCCCCCGGAGGTACGCGCACAGTTTTTGTCACGAGCGCCTGCACGGTGGCAAACGCCCGGCGCTCCGTGGTGGGGGAAGACAAAAATGTAACGCGTCGGCCCGATGGGAGCTCAATGCACCCCTGGTCAATCAGGATGCGGATGGGCATTTTGGCCAAGAAATCCGTCCCCAACAGGCACGGAACCGCGAGTGAGGAGGAAACCAAAACAGGCCCGGATAATTTAATGTCTCCAATGCAGATAGTGGCGCGGATTTGCCCAATAATGCCCAGCGAGCCCCCGTTAGCAGCATAGCATGGCACGTCAACAGGGAGCAAGGGACGACTTTGAACGGGAAGGATGTTATAAATCAAATCAGATATAATGGTCGCCGATGCCCCTGTGTCAATTAAAATCCGCACCTCTACCCCATCAATATGACCGACCACAACCGATGATCCCGCCGACGCAGCAACGACACGATGGGCGAGCTCCGACCACTGACCCGGTTGGAGCGCTCGCCGCATTATAGAATAATCGCGCGCGACGGACGGGGAATTTGGAGCCCTGTTTGGTTGAGCGCGTGAGTGTGTGTCGGATGTGTGCGTGGGCCAAACGTGTGAGGTGCCGCGACTCGCCGTATTTCTCTGCTGGAGCTTGGGAGGAGACGGCGTGGCGTCCTGACGAGGTGTCGCCCCGCGCTGACGGGGAGCCCGGCATCCTGACGCAACGTGGCCTTGCAGGCCACAGTTGTAGCAGCGTGTGAGCGCCCCCGATGTCCTGGGCTGCTCCTGGCGGCTCGGTCCATTCCGAGCCTGTGGTGCCGCCGCTCTCCATTCCCCTTGCCGCTCCACCCCGCAGACCTCCTCCGATGGGAGGGCGGTAGCCGCCATGGCATGGCTGTCCGCCCCCTTTGCCGCCTTTCGACGCAGGGACCGCAAGCCCCCGTGGATGTGGCGCGCGACCAGCAGGGACGACATCTCCGCGTCGTCCTGAGCCAGGACGTTGACGTCCAGCTCGTCAGCGAGTAGCAGCAGCTTCTCGGCCACCATGGCATCCACTCCTTCCTCGTCCATCCTTGGGAAAGCAGCCTTCGCCAGAGCCAGGAGGGCCGTCCGGAAGGCCAGGGGTGACTCGTTGGCGCCCCGACTCCGATCGTGGAACAGCTGCCTGCAGTCCGAAGGCGGCCCATAGACGGCTGACAGCAGCTGCAACGCCAGGTGTAGAGTGGCGCGCTTTTCCCTCGGCGCCGAGGTGAGGGTAGCCAGGGCGTCGTTGTCCAGCATCGCTGGCAGCGCGCGTAGGGCCTCGGCGTCCGACCAGTTCGCCATCTCTTGATGAGCGATGAACCGCCTCTTGAAGCCGCCCCAATCTCCGTCAGCGCCGACAAATTCTTTAAGAGGCGGCAGACGCTGTTGTAAGGCGGCGTCCGTGGCCGCAGAACGCTCTCCGTCGCTCCCCGCCGATGATACAGTGTGGGCGGGCCGTGCACATGGCATCGCCGGTCGCTCCGATGTTGACGCGCCGGCCGGCGTTGATGATGTCACGGCTTGTGCTTGGCGCTCAGCAGACACGTGACGCGGGCCGGCCCCGCCCTCCGCTCGTACTGTAGATATGGCGGGAAATTTGACCGCGAGCCGCGTCGGGGTGGCGGGAAACGTCGCCCCGCGCCGGCTGCCGTCGTCGACCCGCGCTGCTCCTCCAGCCCCCAGCCGCGTGATCTCCTCCAACGCGGCGGCCGCGGCGTAGAGCAGGTCCGCCAGGCGGGAGTGGGCCAGCCGGAGTCCTTCGGCCGACGCCTCCCCCTCCTCCTGTCGTAGCGGCGCGGGCGTACTCGGCCCCGGCTGCTCCGAATCGACCCCGGCCATCTCTGGTGGTGATTCGGCCGCGGCGTCTTCCATCTCCGACTCCCTGGTACGTGTCGTCCCTCGTGTGTCCATCGTTGGACGTTTACTTCTGACCCCAGATGTAGTAAATATATATGGAGGCTTGACGACAGGATCGGAGGCACACTTATTTATTACACCAACACAGTTATTACAGGTCACTTGGCTACAGGGATTCTCGACAGCTAACCCCTCTAACCTATACCAATTCCTCCACTACGGGACTAGGGGAGGCTATCTGTCCCAGCTTGGTTAAGCTGGGATCCCGGCTCCCTGAGTCACCAGACCAGCTTCGTCTGGGCTCTCGGGGCCACGCCACCGGCTTGCCCTGGTCGGCCCTTATAAGGACAGCGAGCCAGGGGAGCTCTGGGGCCTACACTAGCTGGTCTTCTGTCTTCTCTGGTTAAAGCTGAGTCCCGACCTCGAGCCCTCGAGCTCATCACCTTTTATAGGACTCGCCCCCGAGGGGGGGCCCGTGGGGGATACACATGCGGACGTCGGTGCTAGCGCCACCCTTGTGTACGGCCGTAACCCCGCCCCTTGTGTTTGTTGGCCATCCGTGGCCATGCATAATCACACCTCAACATTCGTAGCCATGCGCAATTACACCTCTACACATACAACACATACAGTAAGTTAAATGAAAGCTATGTAAAAAGTTGACCATTGGAACCGCATTTGCCAGTAAAAAATATAATTGTTTTTTTACCAGGTGTCATGTTTGCATAGACCACAATACCTGCAGTCATAATGCAAACAAAAAACACAACTCTGAAGTTGATTGGTCCACACCCGAGACAGCTTTCCAGGGGAGTGGTGTTGCAGTGGTTAGCGCACTGTGTGTGTGTGTGGGGAGTGGTGGTGCAGTGGTTAGCGTAGTGTGTGTGTAAGTGGGGAGTGGTGGTGTAGTGGTTAGCACACTGTGTGTGTATGGGGAGTGGTGGTGCAGTAGTTAGCGCACTGTGTGTGTGAGTGGGGAGTGGTGGTGCAGTGGTTATCGCACTGTGTGTGTGTGTGTGTGGGGAGTGGTGGTGTATTGGTTAGTGCACTGTGTGTGAGTGGGGAGTGGCGGTGCAGTGGTTAGCGCACTGTGTGTGAGTGAGTGGGGAGTGGTGGTGCAGTGGTTAGCGCACTATGTGTGTGAGTGAGGAGTGGTGGTGCAGTGGTTAGCACACTGTGTGAGTGGGGAGTGGTGGTGCAGTGATTAGCGTACTGTGCGTGTGAGTGGGGAGTGGTGGTGCAGTGATTAGCGCACTGTGCGTGTGAGTGGGGAGTGGTGGTGCAGTGGTTAGCGCACTGTGTGAGTGTGAGTGGGGAGTGGTGGTGCCGTGGTTAGCGCACTGTGTGTGAGTGGTGGTGAAGTTGTTAGCGCACTGTGTGTGAGTGAGTGGTGGGGCAATGGTTAGCGCACTATGTGTGTGTTAGTAGGGAGTGGTGGTGCAGTGGTTAGCGCACTGTGTGTGTGTGTGAGTGGGGAGTGGTGGTGCATTGGTGAGCACACTGTGTGTGTGTTAGTAGGGAGTGGTGGTGCAGTGGTTAGCGCACTGTGTGTGTGTGTGAGTGGGGAGTGGTGGTGCAGTGGTTAACGCACTGTGTGTGTGAGTGGGGAGTGGTGGTGCAGTGGTGAGCGCACTGTGTGTGTGTTAGTAGGGAGTGGTGGTGCAGTGGTTAGCGCACTGTGTGTGTGTGTGAGTGGGGAGTGGTGATGCAGTGGTTAGCACACTATGTGTGTGTTAGTAGGGAGTGGTGGTGCAGTGGTTAGCGCACTGTGTGTGTGTGAGTGGGGAGTGGTGGTGCAGTGGTTAACGCACTGTGTGTGTGAGTGGGGAGTGGTGGTGCAGTGGTTAGCGCACTGTGTGTGTGTGAGTGGGGAGTGGTGGTGCAGTGGTTAGCGCACTGTTTGTGTTAGTGGGGAGTGGTGGTGCAGTGGTTAGCGCACTGTGTGTGTGTATGGGGAGTAGTGGTGCAGTGGTTAGCGCACTGTTTGTGTGAGTGGGGAGTGGTGGTGCAGTGGTTAGCGCACTGTGTGTGTGTTAGTAGGGAGTGGTTGTGCAGTGGTTAGCGCACTGTGTGTGTGTGAGTGGGGAGTGGTGGTGCAGTGGTTAGCGCACTGTGTGTGTGTGTGAGTGGGGAGTGGTGATGCAGTGGTTAGCACACTGTGTGTGTGTTAGTAGGGAGTGGTGGTGCAGTGGTTAACGCACTGTGTGTGTGTGTGAGTGGGGAGTGGTGGTGCAGTGGTTAGCACACTGTGTGTGTGTTAGTAGGGAGTGGTGGTGCAGTGGTTAGCGCACTGTGTGTGTGTGTGAGTGGGGAGTGGTGGTGCAGTGGTTAGCGCACTGTGTGTGTTAGTAGGGAGTGGTGGTGCAGTGGTTAGCGCACTGTGTGTGTGTGTGAGTGGGGAGTGGTGATGCAGTGGTTAGCACACTGTGTGTGTGTTAGTAGGGAGTGGTGGTGCAGTGGTTAGCGCACTGTGTGTGTGTGTGAGTGGGGAGTGGTGGTGCAGTGGTTAGCACACTGTGTGTGTGTTAGTAGGGAGTGGTGGTGCAGTGGTTAGCGCACTGTGTGTGTGTGTGAGTGGGGAGTGGTGGTGCAGTGGTTAACGCACTGTGCGTGTGAGTGGGGAGTGGTGGTGCAGTGGTTAACGCACTGTTTGTGTTAGTGGGGAGTGGTGGTGCAGTGGTTAGCGCACTGTGTGTGTTAGTGGGAGTGGTGGTGCAGTGATTAGCGCACTGTGTGTGTATGGGGAGTGGTGGTGCAGTGGTTAGCGCACTGTGTGTGTGTATGGGGAGTAGTGGTGCAGTGATTAGCGCACTGTGTGTGTCTGAGTGGGGAGTGGTAGTGCAGTGGTTAGCGCACTGTGTGTGAGTGGGGAGTGGTGGTGCAGTGGTTAGCGCACTGTGTGTGTGAGTGGGGAGTGGTGGTGCAGTGGTTAGCGCACTGTGTGTGTGAGTGGGGAGTGGTGGTGTAGTGGTTAGCGCACTGTGTGTGTGTGAGAGAGGGGAGTAGTGGTGCACTTGTTAGCCCACTGTGTGTGTGTGGCGAGTTTATGGGTCTCTGTGTGGTGAGTCTGTGGGTCTCTGTGTGGTGAGTCTGTGGGTCTCTGTGTGGTGAGTTTATGGGTGTCTGTGTGGTGAGTCTATGGGTCTCTGTGTGGTGAGTCTGTGCGTCTCTGTATGGTGAGTCTGTGGGTCTCTGTGTGGTGAGTTTATGGGTGTCTGTGTGGTGAGTCTATGGGTCTCTGTGTGGTGACTCTGTGGGTCTCTGTATGGTGAGTCTGTGGGTCTCTGTGTGGTGAGTTTATGGGTTTCTGTGTGGTGAGTCTATGGGTCTCTGTGTGGTGAGTCTATGGGTCTCTGTGTGGTGAGTCTGTGGGTCTCTGTGTGGTGAGTCTGTGGGTATCTGTGTGGTGAGTTTATGGGTCTCTGTGTGGTGAGTCGATGGGTCTCTGTGTGGTGAGTCTGTGGGTCTATGTCTGGTGAGTTTATGGGTTTCTGCGTGGTGAGTCTATGGGTCTCTGTGTGGTGAGTCGATGGGTCTCTGTGTGGTGAGTCTGTGGGTCTATGTGTAGTGAGTCTGTGATTCTCTGTGTGGTGAGTTGATGGGTATCTGTGTGGTGAGTCTGTGGGTCTCTGTGTGGTGAGTCTGTGGGTCTCTGTGTGGTGAGTCTATGGGTCTCTGAGTGGTGAGTCTATGGGTCTCTATGTGGTGAGTCTGTGGGTCGCTGTGTGGAGAGTCTGTGGGTCTCTGTGTGGTGAGTCTGTGGGTCTCTGTGTGGTGAGTCTGTGGGTCTCTGTGTGGTGAGTCTATGGGTCTCTGAGTGGTGAGTCTATGGGTCTCTGTGTGATGAGTCTGTGGGTCGCTGTGTGGAGAGTCTATGGGTCTCTGTGTGGTGAGTCTGTGGGTTTCTGTGTGGTGAGTCTGTGGGTCTCTGTGTGGTGAGTCTATGGGTCTCTGTGTGGTGAGTCTGTGGGTCTCTGTGTGGCGAGTCTGTGGGTATACGTGTGATGAGTCTGTGGGTCGCTGTGTGGTGAGTCTATGGGTCTCTGTGTGGTGAGTCTGTGGGTCTCTGTGTAGTGAGTCTATGGGTCTCTGTATGGTGAGTCTATGGGTCTTTGTGTGGTGAGTCTGTGGGTCTGTGTGGTGAGTCTGTGGGTCTCTGTGTGGTGATTCTGTGGGTCTTTGTCTGGTGAGTCTGTGGGTCTCTGTGTGGTGAGTCTGTGGGTCTCTGTGTGGTGAGTCTGTGGGTCTCTGTGTGTGGTGAGTCTGTGGTTCTCTGTGTGGTGAGTCTATGGGTCTCTGTGTGGTGAGTCTGTGGGTCTCTATGGGGTGAGTCTGTGGGTCTCTGTGTGGTGAGTTTGTGGGTATCTGTGTGGTGAGTCTATGAGTCTCTGTGTGATGAGTCTGTGGGTCTCTGTTTGGTGAGTCTATGAGTCTCTGTGTGGTGAGTCTGTGGGTCTCTGTTTGGTGAGTCCGTGGGTCTCTGTGTGGTGAGTCTGTGGGTCTCTGTTTGGTGAGTCTATGAGTCTCTGTGTGATGAGTCTATGAGTCTCTGTGTGATGAGTCTGTGGGTCAGTTAAAGTCACAATGAGCTGTTCAACTTCACTTTTTCTCGAAGCTACTCAGACTGTCACACGAAATGATAGATCAACAACACGAGTGGCCTCATCAGCATCATTATCATCATCATCATCATTCTCATCACGTGGACATTTATAGCAGCCAAAATCGATTAGATAAATATAAATAATCGAGATGGAGCAAAATGCACTTGCCCCAGCGATCTGTTGAGGCTACACGGGGTAGCTTTGTCTCTGTAATTGTCGCTGGGCTATTCGCCTGCACACAGACAAAGTTCCGCGTATAGCCTCGAACAAAAGGTTGGGGCAAGTGCCGTGAATCAACAAAGCTATAGACACACACACATGCACACACACACACAGACACACACACACAGACACACAGAGGACACACACAGACACACACACACAGACACACACACAGACACACACACAGAGACATACCCACACACACACAGACACACACACACAGACACACAGTGGACACACACAAGAACAACAACAACCGCCATTCGCCACTAAGTGGCGGTGACGTCACCACGATGCATGTGCTAGGCCAAGTGCACCTTGAGGCGACGTGAAGTGTCGAACGCCCGCTGGCAGGTCACGGGGCAGACCCAGGTGCCACGGGTCGACTGACCGAGATGACCGAGATGACTGGCTGATGCACCACCTGTGCCCCCTACTGTACCAACTTGCTGTGCTTCAGCCACCCGGCGCTCCGCTCGTTGTTGTGAGCGTCGCTCCTCCGCCCTCCATTGTTGTTGGAGGGCGACTGCCTCCAACTGCCCAGTAGCGTCCTTCACGAGCCTCCTCCACTGAGGCCGATCTTGACACCGCTGGTACCAGTCATCGGCAAGTCCACTCAGCTCCACATCCTCCTGTACCACATCACTCCATCTCTTCTCTAGCCCGTGCCGCGCCCGTTTAGCCCCCTCGATCCGGCCGAACAAAAGCTGTTTAGGCATGCGGTGGCTGGGCATGCGGACTACATGACCCAGCCAACGTAGCCTTGTCTGCCGGAGGAGCTCACTGATGGGACTTTGCCCAGATCTTTCAAGGATTTGTGAGCTCCTCACACAATCCAGCCTGGTTAAACCCAGGATGGATCGTAGGCAGGCCAGCCTAAATGTTTCCAACCGGCGAAGATGCTCCACTAGGGGGGTCCACGTTTCGCAAGTGTAGAGAAGAGAGGGAATGACCGTGGCCGAGAAGACCTGAAGCTTCGTGCAGAGCGACAGACCAGGTAGCTTCCACACAGCGTTACGCAACCGATGAAAAGATATTGCCGCTCGATTGATTCGGAGTGAGACCTCTGCTGATAAACTGGAGCCGGTCATAAGCACACTGCCCAGGTATGGGAAACTCTCCACTCTCTCCACAACTGCCCCATAACCAATTGGGAGTTGTGGGGGTGGAGTGTCCGATGGTACAAAATACCCAGGCAGGTGCTTAGTTTTGGTGGGGCTGATGGTAAGGCCCCACCTCTTAGTGGCACGCTCCAGTCTCAGCAGCAGCGTCTCCAACTCCTCTTCTGAATGAGCAGCTATTACCAAATCATCGGCATACATAACGTGGTTGACCAATAGGGAGCCATCCCTTGATCGCACCCGGGCATCGATCAGCCTCCCATTATATCTGTACCAAATGGAAAATTCCCCCGGTACAGCTATTGAAGGCTTCACGAACTACGCGGTCAAAATAGATGTTAAATAATGTGGGAGCCAGAGGACATCCCTGTCGCACCCCAAGGTGTACAGGGAAAGGCTCCGACTCCCGGCCACGTAGTTTTACCCGGGCCCGCTCACCATCATGAAGGTCCTTAATGATCGTGAGCAGAGGGTCAGGGACTCCGAAAGCACGAAGAACAACCCAGAGCCCAGTCCTACTGATGGTATCATAGGCCTTGACCAGGTCAATAAAGCAGAAATGTAGGTCTTTTTGGAATTCCCTACACCTCTGCTGTAGCAGACGGACAGAAAATATGGCATCTGTGCAGGACCGCCCTTTCCTGAAACCGCATTGGGGCTCCGCAAGCCTCTCCTCAGCGTGCCTAGCAAGGCGATGTTGAATAATCCTTGCCAGGACCTTACCCGGCACACTGAGGAGTGAGATGCCCCTGTAGTTGTTACAGTCGGTACGGTCCCCCTTTTTAAAGAGGGGGACCACCAGGGCATCCTTCCAGTCCTGCGGAACCCGTCCAGTGGTCCAGACTGTTGTTATGATGTCATATAGGGCAGTCTGTGCACAAACGCCACTCTCCCTCAGCATTTCGCTTGAGAGATCATCTCTGCCCGGTGCCTTCCCTGGTCTCAGACTCCGGATCGCCCTCAGTACTTTCTCAACAGCTGGCACCTCAGCCAGCCACTCACAGGGGGTGACCTCTTCCAATATTTGAGGCACCGCAGCCTCAGCAGGGTTATCACCACTTTGTGCCATGATGTTTTCCTGGCTGAGAGAATTTCCCTCCCCCAGGACCTCACAGAAATGCTCAGCAAATCTGCAAACCTGTTCCTGGGGGTCGGAGATTGGATCACCATTTTTTCCTCTAATGATGGTAATAGGTGTAGCGCTGCAGGTTACTTTTTTGATGGAGTTAAATAGTGATTTGTGATCACGGGCCACTGAGGCAGACTCCATCTCCTCAGCAACCCGCGACCACCACCCATCCTTACAGCGCCTTACGGCTCTCCGAACTTCCGAGCGAAGGCTGCGGTAAACCTCCTCATTCTCTGACGTGGGATGCTGTAGGCGATGAGAGTGGGCCTGTCGCTTTTTCTCAATTAACCTGAACACCTCCTCTGTCAGCCAGGGTTTCTGGGGAGGTCTGGACCGCGTACCCAAAGCAGCCATTGCAGGTGCATGAGTCACAGTCTTAAACCTCGCCCATTTACCCTCGACATCAGGTGGAGTGGGGGACGATGCCAACCCCAGCTGCAAGCGATGATAAAATTCTCGCTTGAAACTTTCATCAGCTAACTGAGACCAGGCCACTTTTGGTTGGAATGGGATCCTGGGTGTACACCCACCACCGGAGTGGAAGAAAGGCAGGCGCATCTTACAGATGACTAGTCGATGGTCAGAGGGCAGATCAGCTCCACGGTAGGTCCTGGTGTCAAGGACATGGGCTCGCATCCGCTGGTCCGTCACTATGTAGTCCAGCAGATGTTCTTGCTTGGACCCGGCATATATCCATGATGTTGTGTGGATGCGCCGATGCCGGAAGAGCGTGTTGGTAATTACAAGCCCATGGGCTGCACAAAAATCTAGCAGCCTCCTACTGTTATTATTGAGCTGATCTGGCCCATGCCTTCCAATCACTCCAGACCAGGTGCCAGCATCATGACCAACTCGGGCATTGAAGTCACCCAACAAGATGACTCTGTCCCGAGTGGCCACTTTAGCCAGCACCTGTGACAGGAGGTCATAGAAAGCGTCTGACTCATCGGCTTTGCCTGCATCCCTCCACGGATGTTCGTCTTCGGTGGGGGCATAAGTAACCACGACCACCACTCCTCGCCTCTGGTTGATGGGAAGGCGAGCCCAAAGAATCCTGGGGCTTACAGCTTCCCACACCTCACCGCCACGCTCCCACGCCCCCTTCATTCTTTTGTTCAGAAGAAGAGCCACACCCTGTTGTTTGGCAGTCTCCTGCCCCGAGTAGAGGACTGTCCACCCCTCGTGGTGGCAGGAGTCAGAACCGGTTCACCGGACCTCCTGAATGCCACAGAGATCCAGGCGGTACCGGTCCAGCTCCCGACAGAGGAGTGGCAGCCTCTCCTCCGCAGTGAGCGTTCGAACATTCCACGTGGCCATCCGCAATGGTTTTTTGTTGTTTCTGGAGGAGCCCCGAGGGTGAAAATTCAATCTCCTGGCTCCGCCAAATGGGGTTTGGCCAGGAGACGTCATAAAAGCCTGACCCCCCGGGGCCTCCGGCACAAGCTTATTAGTTACAGGTTTATGTTTATATCGTAGTTTAGTGGTGGTTAATTGAAGGTGGAGTGGTTACCAGACAGACACACACAGACACACACACAGTGACACACTTAGCTACACACACAGCTACACCAATACCCGACATTCGCCATTAAGTGGCGGTACCATCACCATGGCACCTGTGCCAGGCTAGGTGCACCAGCACGTCACGGGACAGACCCAGCAGGTGTCATGGGTCGACTGGCTGAGATGACTGATAGATGCACCACCACCTGTACCCCCCCCCCACTGTGCCAGGCTAGGTGCAGGAGGAGGTCACGGGACAGACCCAGCAGGTGCCATGGGTCGACTGGCTGAGATGACCGGTAGATGCACCACCACCTGTACCCCTACTATACACTACACTATACATTACAAAACTATACACTACACTATGCACTACAACTATACACTACTATACACTACACTACTATACACTACAATATACACTACACTACTATACACTACACTATGCACTACACTACTATACACTACTATACACTACACTATACACTACAACTATACACTACTATACACTACACTACTATACACTACAATATACACTACACTATACACTACCCTACTATACACTACACTATACACTATTATACACTACACTATACATTACACTATACACTACTATACACTATACTATACACTACACTACTATACACTACACTACTATACACCTATACACTATACTACTATACACTACACTACTATACACTACACTACTATACACTACACTATACACTACACTACTATACACTATGAGTGTGGTTGTGAGTGTAGTGGTGGTGAGTGTAATAGTGGTGTGTGTAGTAGTGGTGAGTGTACTAGTGGTGAGTGTAGTGTAGTAGTGGTGAGTGTAGTAGTGGTGAGTGTAGTGTTGGTGAGTGTACTAGTGGTGAGTGTACTAGTGGTGAGTGTACTAGTGGTGAGTGTAGTAGTGGCGATCGTGCAAGCCTTCCTTCCACAACAACAAGCCATCACGGAGAGCAGCTCCCGGCGTCCCATCGGACAGTGGCCCACCCCTCTCCTTCGCGGCCCGACCCCGCAAGGCCCCCAGTGACTCATCGAACAATTGCTCACGAACCCATACAGAACGCGGCAAATTCAAAACCCCATCAGCCGGTTCCGGACACGCGGGAGCCTCAGGCACCTCCACGGCGGACATAACAGGCCGCGGGGGCTGCAGAACCCGCGTGCACCTATTCGTGCCCGAAGCACAGGCGCAAGGGGGCCCCTGCGGCAATCTGGAGAGCGTGTCCGCGTTTGCGTGACGCGATCCGTTACGATACTGAATCTCAAACGAAAATTCCTGCAAGGTTTCCAACCATCGTGCCAATTGACCAGACAGTTGGTCAACCCTCAGGGAATATTGCAAAGCCGCATGGTCCGTGCGCACAATAAATTTACGGCCGCATAAATACGGGCAATATTGACGAAGAAAATGCACTATAGCCAAGAGTTCCCGACGAGTAACGCAGTAGCGGGTCTCCGCCGGAGATAGCACGCGGCTAGCGTAAGCCACCACGCGTTCGACGCCGCCCTTAGACTGGGACAGAATGGCCCCAATCCAGGTGTCACTAGCGTCAGTATCCAGAATAAAAGGCCGAGTAAAATCTGGATAGTCCAGCGTCGGCGCCGATGCCAAACGATCGCGTAGGCCCTGAAACACCGCCTCCTCCGTCGGCCCCCAGCTGACCCTCCGGCCCTTTGCCGTAAGGAGGTGCAACGGCCTAGCGATCGTGGCAAAGTTTGGAACGAACCTGCGGTAATAGGAAGCAAACCCAACGAACCGACGCACGTCCCCCACTGTGGCCGGAGACGGCCAGTTTCGGACGCACGCCGTCTTCTCCGGGTCCATGGCCACCCCGTCCGAACTGACTATGTGCCCCAAATAGCGCATGGATCGTTGCAACAGGTGACAGTTTTTGGGCTTAAATTTAAAATTGGTGGAACGCATCCTAGCAAATACCGCATCCAATCTCCGAAGATGTTCCTCAAACGTGCGGCTGAAGACGATAACATCATCCAAATATATCAAACGTGTCCCACTGCAGACCGGTCAACACGAGCTCCATCAACCGCTGGAACGTCGCTGGGGCGGCGTTCAAGCCCATGAGAAGACAATTAAACTGAAACAAGCCCTGCGGCGTACGGAAAGCCGTCTTTTCCCTCGAGGATTCGTCCAGGGGAAGCTGCCAGAATCCCGACGAGAGATCAAGAGTAGAAAAAAGTTGCGCTCCAGACAAGGCATCGAGGGAATCATCCATACGCGGCAGGGGGTACGCGTCCGCAACCGACACTTTATTTAACCTGCGTAAATCGACACAAAATGCGCAATTTCCCATCCTTTTTCTACACAAGGACCACCGGAGCGCCCCACAGACTGTAGGATGGGGAAATAATGTCAGCGGCCAGCATATCCTCCACTGCGCCGCGTACATAATCCCACTCCGCCGGACTCAACTGGTGTGGGTTCATCCAAATCGGAGCGGCATCCCCCATATCAATATGGTGGGAGAGCAACGAGCTGTGTCCCAGATCGAAATCGTCCAAACTAAAGACATCCGAATACTTCCCCAATAGTGCGCGAAGCGCGGACCGTTGGTCCGCAGTCAAGGACGCATTTTACTGGCACAACTCGGCAATCCATCGATTATCCTGTGCCGTCGAGGCTGAGACCCCCCCTATGAGGCCCCGGTGGCCCCGATCGTCATGGGCCGTGAAGGCAGTCGTAGCATGCGCCAAAACTGTTGCGGCCGGCACAATGACATTTTCCCCGCTCCCATTCAACACTTGCAAAAACAGAGGCTGACCCGGCCGAACAATCGTCTGTGCTGCGACCAGCGTCAAGCCACCCGTAATCGCTTTGGACGGCGACAGCAACATGCCTACTGTACCCTCGATTCCCGGCACTGGCTTCCAATACCGCAGCGGAATAAGCATCTGCGAGCCAGGTGGAATGTCAACCAAAACCTCGGACAGCGCCTGCACCTGGCGGTCAGGAGCGGACTAGCCCCACAGTGACGGCAAGAAGGAAATTTTCTGCCCCCCCGGTAATTCAATACAATTCTGATCTACCCTTATCTGAATGGGCATTTTCGCCAGGAAATCGGTCCCCAATAAGCATGGCACCGCAAGGGACCTGGAGATCAACACTGTCCCTGAAACCGAAACACCCCCAACCAATATGCTGGTGTCCACCTGACCCACAATGCCCATACTTCCCCCGTTCGCCGCTATGCAAGAGTCGTAAACCAGTCGTACCTGCCTCGGTGGAATGGACAGGAGATGGAATATCACGTCGGAGATAATGGTCGCAGACGCACCCGAGTCCACCAAAATGCGCACGTCGACCCCTTGGATCGAACCCGGCACAGTCGACGACCCAGTAGCGGCCGCAACCACCCTTCGTGCCAATTTCCGCCACTGTGTCAACGAGCGATGCAGATCTCTCAGCGCCCCCCCCCCCCCCCGTTAGTAATGTCATCCGGACCGCGTAGCGATGGTGATGCATGAGATGACAGGCCTTGCCGGGTGTCTGATGCGTACCGACTTGCCTGTCGTGGGTGAACTTGCCATGTCGCGTCCTTGGCAGGGGCCTCCTACTGGAGCGGCGGCTGAGAGCGAGCCCAACACTCCCTGGCGAAGTGCCCCCGACGGCCGCAGCGGAAGCACGACAAGTCGGCTCGTCGTCCGGCACCCCCTCTGTCTTGGCGATCCCGCAACGGTGGCCCCAAGCGCAACTCCGCTCCCCCTCGAGTAGGCCACTGGGTCGATGCTGCCGCCAGCTCCTCAGGCCCCTTCTCGTCCCGTACGTAGACGGCTTTGGACGGATCACCTTCAACGTTGGGGCTCCCCGTCCAGGCCATCACCTGCTTCCACCGGCTTAGGTTGAATTGCGCGTCCAAGCACTTAGCTGCTATCCGGGAGGTCAGCTCCTCATGGCCGCACACCGGCATGGGGATGCCCAAATCCCTGGACAGCTCCAACATCTTGCCCAATATTAAAGGCTCCAGCAAGTCGGGCTCCGTGTCCGGATATGCGGCCATAGCCAGCTCCAACACAGCGCCCCGGAAAGCCGCTGGCGATTCTTCTGGTGCCTGTTGCTGCTGCACGAATCTGCGATGTGCATCGTCCGGGGGCTCATAAGCCTCCGCCATTTCCTCGAACACTCCCTTCAGCGTCGTCTTCCTCGCGGCCTTGATGGAATGGAAGAATCTGACAGAATCGTCGTCCAGGAGCGTTGGCAGGACCTCTAGGGCTTCCGCATCCGTCCACTTGGCGGATCGGACCACTGCCTCAAAACGGCAGGCGAATGCACTCCAATCCCCGCCGATTGAAAATTCCTTAACCATCGTCAGACGATGGCTGCGGGTCCCTGAGTCGCCGTCTCCCGCTGCAGATGTTCCACGCGGTGGCGACAAGATGGCGGCTTCCCGCGGTGGAGGCGACAAGATGGCGGCTTCCCGCCGTTCGTCCCCGACCACGCCCAGATGGCAGCGTCGTGCCGCGTGTTGGAGAGGGCGGGAAGCGTCGCACAGGCCCCAATGGCGGACGGCTCGGCCCCACTCGAAGGCTCACAGCTTGGGCGATCCGAAATCGTCGCTGGCGCCACCAGGGTGAGTAATTGCAGCAGAATGGCTCGCAGCGAATGCAGTTGGACTGCGACGTGTCGCCAGCCGTCCTCGACGCCCGTTGGCGCAGGCGGTCCAGCCGCCCCGACGACATCCTGTACTGCCAATGCAGTCGCCAAGCAATCGTGCTCACCAGGCTGGGTCTCGTGGAAGAAAGGTTATCTGCAGAGCGAGGAGTCGAGCGTCTATCCTCAGTAAAATCCCTCTCCAATTGGTCTTGAGGGTTCATTTTAAGCCCGTATAACTCACCTGTAGCATCCACATCCTTTGTTCTCGACTTGGCCTATTATGGACTTTGCATTCAATTGCTTATTTTAACATTTTTAAAGATGACTGACCGTACGTTATTGCTACCATATCCTTCCTTTAAAAAAACGGACGAGAAGACATACACACACGAGTGTGCATCCAAACACGACTGTATATACAGCGGTGCACATTCACACATGAGTGTGCATGTCTTCTTGGTTCTTTCGGTAAAGTCACGTAGAAGGCAAATAATAAAATAATAAAAATAAAACATAATAAAAAATAATAAAATACAATTCTCACGACGTTTCGGCCACAACGCAAGCAGCCGTCCTCAGGTGAACAGGTCTGTCGGAAAGACAGCGTCTGAATGTCTATACAACAGGCATGTTCTTCACCTGAGGACGGCTGCTGCGTTGCGCCCTTCTACGTGACTTTACCGAAAGAACCAAGAAGATGAATCCCTGCAGTCACGAAAGCTTTAAATAGAGAGTGTGCATGTGTTTCTCCGAGTTTTAACGTTAATATACTTGCAGAACAATAAAGACCTGCTATGTTAAAGATGACTGATCGTCCCTTATTGCTACAATGTTCATAGCGAACACGTGTGGAGACGAGTTTCAGGTGAAGCATCTCCATCACACAAGTTTACCCTTACCTGGCAGCATCGTGGCAGTCCGCTGGTCACACTCACTACGTCACACTCACGAGCTGTAGGGGCGGGGCTCTGTCTGCTCAGTGGCGCTGTTTTCATTCATTTAGCACCACGAGCGGGGAGTCTCATCCCTGAAGTTCCCTGTTGAGGTGGCGCATTCCTACCACGTTGCCCCTAAATTCTTTGTACGACACAATATAAAAATTATTTGTTTGTTCCAATACATAATCACACACGAGTACACATATACACCCCCATGTCCACACACCCACACACGAGTGGACATACACAGCGCTGTATAAACATACACGAATGTGCATACACACTGCTTCATACATACACACATGGGTGCACATGCATATGTAGTGGGTTCGTATTAGGTGCACACACACGCAGCTTGGAGGCAACACTATTTATTAAACGGTAAGTAATATAACACTGTACATGAGGTGGTGACCACCTTCCTCAACTCACTAACATTCTGGAACACGACACAGACTGGACCAGGCAGGCCGTTGCCTGCCTGGCCCAGGACGACGACTCGGGACTTGACGACCGATGATGTCTTCACTTTGGAGTACAGTACAACAGCCTCGCTCTGCGTTCACACCACGCTAATATCTGCTTTGGCGTGGCCGGCTCCGCCCAGGCGTGGCTGGCTCTGTCCAGGCCACGCCTCCCTTCCCAGGCCACGCCTCCCTTCCCCCACCTCTGGGAAGGTCCGGATCCCTCCGCCACGTGACCCCCCAGGCACCCCCTTGGGGCCCCCAGCCCTCGTACGGGCCGACACAGTAGTGACCGTTCTATGTCACTACACATACAAGTGCGCATACACACACGAGTGTACATACACAGCAGTGTACATACACAGGGATTGCGTTCTACTACACAAACAAATATGCGAACAAATTATTGTACATACCTATACACATTCACGCATGTACATATCCACATCAACGAGTGAAAATAAACACACGAGTGGACATACAGAGAAGTACAGAGCCATTTACATACAAACAGTAGTATACTTGGGTAGCGGGGTTTTGTGATTATTTTCACAGGTTAAGCTGACGACAGGAATTTTAGATGCCCCACAACACTGAAGTACGTTATGCTAATGACAGAAAAGCGTGCGATTCTAATTCCTTCTCTGTTTCCACTCCAAACGCTTGGAATTATTAACAATATTCGGAATATTGGTCTCATATTTAACGATGGTATTGAAGTCATAGGTTTAGTTTATTTGCATGAAGTTGTTTTCAAGTTCATACTTCCATTTGCTTGTCATTGCTACGCCATACTGGTTCGGATTATTCTTCCAATTTATGAAATTTCGCTAGACTCATTTGCATTTTTTTCATGAACTTATTTGCATTCAATTGCTATTCACTGTACTAAAGCTCCTCATATCTAGCAACATACCTAAACTCATGTGGCCATTGTGCTTAAGCCTAAGTTGGAATATGCTGAATCATCGTTCGCTTCCGTTTGAATAGGGATGGGCATCTCCTTGAATAATTATGTGCATGTTGTTAGTTTGCACATTTACAATGGCCTGTAAACTGTGATCAATTTATCGGTTTTATCTGTGAAAATAAGTATAAAATGTTGCAATGCTGATGGAGATATACTTATGCTAAGAGGTGCATGCTTCATAGCGTGATGACTTGGTTTTATGGATATTTTTAAGGACTCTTGTTGATAAAGGTGTGTCTAGACAACGAAGGTTATTGGTTATATTCGATCAGTTAAAAAGTGTTACCATTGCTGTTTTTTACTCATCTGGATGGTATAGATTGTACGCGTTGTTTATTATATTGTAACGCAACCATTATTACATTTCAGTCTATAGCATACAGTCTCTTGTGTATTTACACTGCTGTGCATTAACAGTGCTGTGCGTGTATATATTTTGCACGTGTTTTCATAGTATATGCATTGAATGTGGAGGGGTTACCAGCCCCTCGCACCTGCCCAGAGACCTCGTGGGCCGCTGTGGTGGCTACGAGCCATCCCCCCAGGACATTGCTCACATCCACCACAGCGTTACCGTCCGGCACCGCCGATGAGGTAGGGGGTTGTTTTTACAGAACTTTACTCGTGGCAGGGGAATGCCAAACAACAGGGAGAGTGGCTCTTCTTCTGAACAAAATAATGGAGGGGCATGGAACCGTGACGGTGAGCTGTGGGAAGCTGTATGCCCCAGGCGTGGAGTGGTGGTTGTTCCTGCCTGCACTGAAGGTGAACATGAGTGTAGAAATGCAGGCAAGGCTGATTAGTCATATGCCTTTCATAATATCCTGTATTTGAATCACACTGGGCTCGAATGCATACATTTTTTATGTATCTATAATGGAACCAGATCTGCGAGCTGCGGGATTTAAATTGCATTATAATCACTAGTATCACATTGTGGTCGTATTAGAATCACACTATCCACTGCTGGATCTGCCCTCTCAATGGATTCATATATATACAGAGTATGATTATTCGACGTTTACGTATTGATTTTTTAACTGTTGAATTCCTGAAAGCTTCCAGCTGTAAGTAGCAGCTCGGGAGGACCGTGGGGTTAGAGCGGGGATATAAATGCGGCGCTTTTGGTTCGTGCCTACTTGTCCAGGCTCACTTTATCGCCGCCACTATTATATTTTTGATCAGCCAAAACTTAAGGCATTTCAAGAGGGGTTGGTTTGTTTTGAATATTTTAGATCACCCACCCTGCATATCTCTGGGTCTATCCGATACGCACGCGATACACCGCAGATGACCCCTTCATCCCGACATTCACACCTGAGCCTACGAGTTCCAGAACACTCGTACACCCTGAAGGCACTTATAGCCTTACGTGGCATTGTCTGCCACCCACTGTGGGGCCACATTCCCTAGAAAGCCGACTTGAAGGTGAAGCTCGACACCGAGCGTCGTGGGCCACCGCCGGCCTGACACCGTCGTCGTCAGGGGAGAGGAAGCGAGACGGCGCCTCCTGGCTCCTTTCCACCATAGGGAGGTGTCAGAGGCAGCCTCCTTGAGGCCCAGGACCAGATCAGATAATCGTCGCTGATGTTGAGCAAGAATTTAACGTGAGATAGAATTGAGCTGCGTGCTAACCACGACACTACTACTACATTACCACTGCACTACCACTGCACTACAACTACACTACTACTACACTACCACTAAACTACCACTAAACTACCACTAAACTACCACTACACTACCACTACACTAAATTTCGATTTAAAGCTTTCGTGACTGCAGGGATTCATCTTCTTGGTTCTTTCGGTAAAGTCACGTAGAAGGGAAATAATAAAATAATAAAAATAAAACATAATAAAATACAATTCTCACGACGTTTCGGCCACAACGCAAGCAGCCGTCCTCAGGTGAAGAACAGGTCTGTCGGAAAGACAGCGTCACTACCACTACACTGCGCATGTCCATACGCACAGCAGTGTAATAGGATAACAACGTTTTGTGATTATTTTCACAGGTTAAACAGAAGAACACTGAAGTACTTAATGACGATGACAAAAATGCATGCCATTTTAATGAATTCTGCATTGAATTACTACTGACATTGAGAAACTTGGCCTCTTGTTCAGCTTGGCCTCAGGTTCAGTATGATGACTCTTAGAACACTCGTTTTTGAAGATCAATCAGCACCGAATGTTCAATGAGTGTAGCGATGCAATTCATATTGTTGATGTGCGTCAAGCCTTTTTCAAGTTTATACTTCCATTCGTTTGCCTTTGCCACAGCGTACTGGTTCAGATTATCCTTCGTATTCGGAAAATAGGAATTTAGCATATTTATGGGAAATGCAGGTATGTGATTAGTACTACTTATGCCCGTGCATTATGCAGGATTAGCAGCATCAAAGGGAGGGGATATGGGAAATGCAGGTATGTGATTAGTACTACTATTACCCGTGCATTATGCAGGATTAGCAGCATCAAAGGGAGGGGATATGGGAAATGCAGGTATGTGATTAATACTACTTATGCCCGTGCATTATGCAGGATTAGCAGCATCAAAGGGAGGGGGATAGGGGTAGCATTAAAAAAGGGAAGGAGTGTTAATAGTATGTAGCTGCAGTAACTAAAACCACCACGTAAATAACTAAAGTATAAACTATATAGTATCATCAGTATACTAAATATACTCTACAATAAGCTGAGTTACTAACAGTAAGTAATACATTACAATTCTATGTCATAAAAACTATAACATGCTTCCATCTAAACTTTATTCTCGTGTGTTGATTGGGAGGTGAGCCCACGGTAGCCTGGGGCTTAGAGCTTTCCAAAACATCACACCACGCTCCCACACCCCCTTGATTCGTTATTTTTCACGAGCCCCTGTTGTTTGGCATTACCCAGCTACGAGTAAAGTTCGGAAAAAAGAATCCACTACCTCATCCGCTGTGCCGGACGATAACGCTGCGGTGGATGTGAGCAATGTCCTGGAGGGAAGGCGCGTAGCCACCACAGAGGCCCACGAGGTCTCTGAACAGGTGCGAGGCGTAGGTAACCTTTCCATATTCAATGCAATTTTCATTTAAAAAAACATCAAAAATATTAAACACATACGAATTTCGATTTAGCTTGTCCTCAGATTATAGACCCGTGTGATGTAAGAGAAAAAAGTTTAGCTGGAGGCATATAATATTTTTGCGACATAGAATTATAATGTATGATTCTTTGGTTCTTTCGGTAAAGTCACGTATAAAGATAAAATAATAAATTTAATAATAGCATACGACGTTTCGATTGCAACACAAGCAATCATCATCAGGTATAAATGAAATGAAATAGCAACAAAAATCTAACCAGAAAACTATAGACAGACATATAAGCAGACAGATATCACCAAGATACAGATGTCTGTCTATAGTTTTCTGGTTAGATTTTATGTTGCTATTTCATTTATACCTGATGATGATTGCTTGTGTTGCAATCGAAACGTCGTATGCTATTATTTAATTTATTATTTTATCTTTATACGTGACTTTACCAAAAGAACCAAAGAGTAATTCCTACAGTCACGAAAGCTCCAAAATTAAGAATTAACAGCTTGCCGCGGTGGCGAGATGATATCTCCCCCGCCTGGTATGGAGGGGGTCCTAGGTTTGATCCCGACCGTGATGCCTGTAGATTTGGAGTTTGCATGTTCTCCCCGTGGGCTCGTGGATTTTTCTGTGGGTCCACTGGTTTTCCCCTCCACATTTATAATCAAAATGCTACTTTACGATTTAAAGCTTTCGTGACTGCAGGGATTCATCTTCTTGGTTCTTTCGGTAAAGTCACGTAGAATGGAAATAATAAAATAATAAAAATAAAACATAATAAAATAATTCTCACGACATTTCGGCCACAACGCAAGCAGCCGTCCTCAGGTGAAGAACAGGTCTGTCGCGGAGACAGCGTCAGTCTTCCCGACAGACCTGTTCTTCTGTCTTCCCGACAAACCTATTCTTCATCTGAGGACGGCTGCTTGCATTGTGGCCGAAACGTCGTGAGAATAATTTTATTATGTTTTATTTTTATTATTTTATTATTTCCATTCTACGTGACTTTACCGAAAGAACTAAGAAGAAAAATGCTACTTTGTTAAGCTTTTATTTGTGGTCTGGTCGCTTCTAAATAATAACGAAAGTTTGTTAAGTTAGTTAACCACGCTATTGGCGGAGGTGGGGGGGGGGGGGGGCATGAGCTACATACTTCAACAGCTCCATGACGATACAGTAGTGTCCTCTGAAATGAAATCTGTTCAGGACTTCGATGACGTTGAAATCTTCATCACTGCCCTCGCCCTGAAGTTCCAGAGCTATCTGGAGCTCCATCTTCTGGTATGTTTCTTGCTTGGAGCTGCACAGAGGAAGTCCACAAATGAAGAGCCTACATTTGCCTAAGGGATATCCAGAGCCAAATTCTACTCAGAATAAAATAATTAAATTTGAATTCACCAGGTCTAACAGCACCAGGAGTTCCAGTAGCACACTCGACTATCATTGGTGAGGAGCTCCCACAGAGGGAGCAGGAGCCGACGTAGGGCACCCAATAGGATTTGAAAGTGAAGAACCATTCAAATCGGATTGGTCATTTGAGAAATCTAAATGCAAAAGCATGTTAACACAACGCATTTTAGCTTCAATGTGGCTCTTCCATTCGGGCACACTTTTCAAATAACGCGGAATGTGCCCGTAATAACACGAACACGCCCATTGCAACACGGAACGCTTCTCGTTATAAAGCACGGAACACGCCCGTTATAACACTATCTGTGAGTAGTCGACAACAAACTACTTTCTTGAGCTGCAATGATACATTACTCGCAATGATAAAGTAACGTGACGGCATACCCTCAGTCATTGGTGTCGTCATCTCAAGGTGTATGAGTGCATTGTATCTCGCCAAACATTATTATTACATTATTTATGGGGAAATTACTTTCGCTCAATTCTTTTTTGCTGAACGCGGAACTTTTCAGGAATGTATCTACAGCATTAAATGAGGAATTCCGTAATGTGCAGGTAATCTTTCAGCAATGGGATGTTTTGCCCCAATATTAGTTTACACTGTGTGTGTGTATATTAAGCTTTAGGGAGGAAAAATCTGAGAACCCAGAAGGAACTGATGCAGAACAGGGGTAGAACATGCAGACTCCATACAGGAGGGCATCCGAATCAGGAGTCGAACCCAGGCCCCCCTTCTCGCTTTGATGCACGATTGTCACCGCTGCATCGCACGGCTGCCCGTGGCAACGGACTTAACAGCAACATCGGCCTCATGACGGTGCGGCTCTGAAGTCTTACCTCGATGGTGACACCAGGATCTTGATGGCCACCAGGATGTTCCTTTTGTGATCAAGGCATTGGATCACCTGGCCTTGACCTCCTTCTCCAATCTTCTTCAGCACCTCATAGCGATAGCGGAGGTGCTCATGCCGGAACTGCACAAAAGGTACAATCATTTAAAGTGAATATAATTAAATTCACAAAATTTAAGAAGCGAGAATGTATATTCTTTGGGTCTTTTGGTAAAGTCACGTACATAGATTCAAAGAAAATAACAAAAAACTAAAAACAATCAAAGGGTTGCTGGGTGAAAATTATCATGTTAATGACAGATTAATATGTTAATGGGATATTGCAGAGCCGCAACCGAGAGGTCGGCACGCAAAGTGGCTGTGTTAGTGTGAAAGCGCAAGTTTGAAATGGGCATAAAGCACGACTATCATCAGAAGGTGGTAGGATGGGAAGATCATAGCCAATTATGACTTAAACAGGTTGATAATGTCCTTCCAATGATTACTCAGTTTGTACCCATCTTCTCGGTTTAAATTGTGTCTGTGTCGATAAAAATGGATGGCTTCATGAAGTAATCTTTGTTGATAGCCAGTGGGCTTGCAAAGTACCTTCGTCTTAGAGAAATAAATTTCGTGTGAGCCCACCGCATTAAAACAATGATCAGCCACGGCTGAGGTATTGGTCCTACCGTGTTTCAGATCCTACCTAGTTTCGGATTTGACTTATGTTCACGAACATCAGGCAGATCTGAAACTGTCGGGTTGGCTGCCCACCACTTGCATTAATATTTGCTGCTGACATTTGGGCAATGCCCATTTCAAACCCTAATAAACAGTTTGCCTTTGGAAGCTAACCCCCCTTTTCCTGAAGACGACCGATTGTGTTGCGATTGAAACGTTGTAGTTTTAGTTTTTTGTTATTTTCTTTGAACCTATCTACGTGACTTTACCGAAAGACCCAAAAAAATGAATTCTTGCAGTCACGAAAGCTTAAGTCAAGACTTAAGTGAGAATGTAATTTTCTAATGTATTTTCTGTAATGATTACGTTTTCTAAAATCTGTCGTTGTGGAATGTTCTGATGTCTGCTGGCTCAGTCACCCTTCAAAATAGAGCTTCTTAGCTCAATGGGCTTTACTCGCGATAAAAAATTCAGATTCTGAAGTGCATTGGTGTGTGTGATAGCCCTGGTTGGTACTTCAGGTGCAATGACAAGAAGCCACAAACCCCGCTACCGATGGGCCCTGTGACCGCCCCCACAGCTGGTGTTTTGTTGCGAGCCTCACCAGAATGTAATTTCGCTCGTAGTCGTCGTATCCATCATTGTTGAATCCCTGAGATTTGTTGAAAAGTGCAAAGTACCACACTTCCTGCATGGCTGCGAGTTCTAGCTTCTCACGGTGGGTCAAGTGAGGGCCAAAGAGAGCCATGATTTCTGCAGACATGAGAATAACGACAACATCTGTGTGATCCCAAAGTTGAGCGATTTGTAGGAAAATATTACAGGATTGGGATGTTTTGGCCAATACCAGTTATGTCTGTATGTATGTTCAACTTCTTTTGCACTGTACGTAGCCAATTTTGCCAAATGGAAGGACATTAAACTAAACATGAAACGTCCTAAAGAAAGTAGTTTTCAATCTAGATGATTTAAAAGTGTATAGCTCCAGTGGCTTCCTAATATCGGAAGTGCATCTGAAAGCGTGTGATGTGCTGAGGCCAGAGCACAGATAATCATCCCCATGCAACATGGCCACCATGATGCAGTCCCCCATGCAACATGGCTACCATTAAGTCCCACATGCAACACTGCCAACATGAAGTCCCTCATGCAACGTGGCCACCTGGATATCACCCATGCATCATGGCCGCTATGAAATCTCCAATGCATCACGGTCACTGTGACATCCACCATGCAACATGGCCGCTATGAAATCTCCAATGCATCACGGTCACTGTGACATGCACCATGTAACATGGCCATTGTGATGTTCCACCATTCACCATGGCCCTCTGTGACGTCCCTCATTACTGTTCTTACCTTGCGGTGATTTGCTGCAGATGGAGGCGGTGCCCTCTGAGGACAGCGCACTCCACGTGGTGCAAGATTCGCCCTTACTCCTCGCCTCTCCAGCTCGGCTCATCTACACACACACAAAGACAAAGGTCCACCACGTAATCTTTAGCAAGATGTTGGTGAAAGCGCAGGAGGCGAGCACTGAGCCAGGATCTCTGAGATCCTGGGCTCCACAAACAGGAGGGTCCTGCCAAGATGTTGTGTCAGTTCTCAGCGTTGTGATATTTGGACAATATCTGATGTCACACTTGGATTTACAATGAGACATGTGTGGATTTATAGGACACACACAGGTTAATGGCATCCTTCAAACTGATAAGAGAAGTGGGGCTGGGCCAGGACATGCCACGGCCAGGAGGAACAACGATGGCCGATGGTCAAGAAGAATAACGGAGCTGCAGCCAAGTATCGGAGCACGTTTGAGAGGACAGCTTCCAGAAAGATGGAGCGACAAAATCGGTGCTTGGTGGATTATGCCATCGCAGGATTGTGAGGGGTAGCAGGAACTCAGGGAAGGAGGCCTTCATCCAGTAGTGGATAGATAAAAGTACTGTAGATTATTCACGTGTAGACAGGCAGGTACACAGACAGGATCTCAGGGGAGATACTCTGATAGATGCACAGACACTCAGGCAGGCAAATAGATGTACACTCAGGTATATGGATAGGCGACAGGTAGCCACACGCAGAGTGGAGAGCACACGTCCATCCATACTTCACCACACGAGTCGAAGAGCCACACGTACCTCCATGGCAGCAACTTGCAGAACAGGGTGCACAGAACTCACAGCGTCTCTCGCACAGTCTGGGTCTCTGCGTGCGGAGCAGGAGACGAAGACGAGGATCACAAAGAGTCAAGGGGGCGTGAGGGCTCCCAGATCTCAACACGAGTCACAACACGGGTTTACATCCTCACCATGAACCCACATCATCAACACAGACTCACATCATCACCACTCACAACACGAAATACAAAAACAACAACAACCGACATTCGCCACTAAGTAGGGGTGATGACACCACGGCGCCTGTGCCGGGCCAGGTGCACTTTTAGTCCATGTGAAGTGTCGAAGGCTGTCAAGACGTCACGGGATAGACCCAGGTTCCAAAGGTTGGCTGAGATGACTGGCAGATACACCAGCTGTATCCCCAACTGTGCCAACTTGTTGAATTTTATCCGCTACTCGTTGTGAGCGTCACTCCTCTGTCCTCAGTTGTTGTTGGAAGGCGACTGCCTCCTACTGCCCGGTATGATCCTTCACGAGCTTCCTCGTGAAGGATGCTATCCACACCACTGATACCAGTCTTCTGCAAGTCCACTCAACTCCACATCCTCCCATACAGCATCAGTCCATATTTTTGACAGCCCATGTCGTGCCCGTTTAGCCCCCTTTATGCAACCAAAAGAAACTGCTTGGGTATGCGGGCTACAAGACCCAGCCAATGCAGCCTTGCCTGCCGGAGGAGCTTACTGGTGGGAATGTCTCCAGATCTTTCAAGCATTTGTGAGCCCCTCACACAATCCAGCCTGGTTAAACCCAGGATGGATCGTACAATCAACAACACCATCATCAACACCACCAACACCAACAATACCACCACCAACACGACTATCACCACCATCAACACCATAACCAAAAACATCACCAACACCACCCCCATCAACATCACCTCCATCAACACCACTAACACTACCACAACCAACACCACCACCAAGACCACCACCACCAACACGACCACCAACAACACCACAATCAACAACACCACCATCAACACCAACAATACCACCACCATCAACACCACCAACACCACCACCAAGACCACCACCAACACAACAACCACCAACACCACAATCAACAACACCACCATCAACACCACCAACACTAACAATAAAACCACCATCAACATCACCACCACCAACACCACCACGAAGAACACCAACAACACCACCACCACCAACAACACCACCATCACAAACACTCCAACACGACCACCATAACCACCAACAACACCACCATCACAAACAACACCACCAAGACCACCACCATCAACACCACCAACACCAACAATACCACCACCATCAACACCAACAACACCACCACCACTAACAACAAATATAAAGATCCCCCTTATAGCTGAAATAGACTGTTGGGGCAAGTGCTGTTAGCCAGCAGCACCTATGAAGGGCAGAACGGCACACGAGGGGGTGGGTGGCCAGCACCACGCCCGGCCGCCTTTGTGTTTACACACACACAGACTCACACACACACACAGACTCACACACACACAGACTCACACACACACAGACTCACACACACAGACTCACACACACACAGACTCACACACACACAGACTCACACTCACACAGACTCACACACACACACAGACACACACACAGACTCACACTCACACAGACTCACACACACACAGACTCACACACAGACTCACACACACACAGACTCACACTCACACAGACTCACACACACACACAGACACACACACAGACTCACACACACACAGACTCACACACACACAGACTCACACACACACAGACCCACACTCACACAGACTCACACACACACAGACACACACAGACTCACACACACACAGACTCACACACACACAGACTCACACACACACAGACTCACACACACACAGACTCACACACACAGACTCACACAGACACACACACACAGACTCACACACACACAGACTCACACACACAGACTCACACACACAGACTCACACACAGACTCACACACACACAGACTCACACACACACAGACTCACACACACACACACAGACTCACACACACACAGACTCACACACACAGACTCACACACACACAGACTCACACACACAGACTCACACACACACAGACTCACACACACACAGACTCACACACACACAGACTCACACACACACAGACTCACACACACACACAGACTCACACACACACACAGACTCACACACACACAGACTCACACACACAGACTCACACACACACAGACTCACACACACACAGACTCACACACACACAGACTCACACACACACACACAGACTCACACACACACAGACTCACACACACACAGACTCACACACACACAGACTCACACACACACAGACTCACACACACACAGACTCACACACACACAGACTCACACACACACAGACTCACACACACACAGACTCACACACACACAGACTCACACACACAGACTCACACACACACAGACTCACACACACACACAGACTCACACACACAGACTCACACACACACACACACAGACTCACACCATTTCTCACTTTCGCCAGATGCTCCCCCCGACTCTCTAACGGACAAACTGCCTGAGGGAGACACGAGGGGGCGGTACCAAGTGACCACGCCCACTATGACGTCGCAGTCCTGAGCCCCTCCCCCCCACCGGAGCCCCTCCCCCCACCGGAGCCCCTCCCCCCCACCGGAGCCCCTCCCCCCACCGGAGCCCCTCCCCCCCACCAGAGCCCCTCCCCCCCACCGGAGCCCCTCCCCCCCACCGGAGCCCCTCCCCCCCATGCCCAACCCCTGGCCCCGCCCCTCCCCCCGCTGCTACTTCCGCTGAGGCCGGGGCGAGTGGAGGCGGCGCTGTGCATTGTGGGTGGCGAGCGGACGGTTTGGATTCCCGCTCGCGGCCACCGCCGGCGGCTCGCTGGCTGGGCCTCCTCTAGGTCGACTCAGCCCGAACAAGGCGAGCACCTTGCACGCTGTGGACGCAGCAGCAGCAGCAGTGGCGGTGGTGGGGGGGGGCAGAGGAGGCGCCTGCTGAGTTCACGGCCCTGCTGCTGCTGATGAGGAGAGGCACTGCCAGATTGTGGCTGATGGGATGAGTTACATTTAGTTGTTTGTGTCTCTGGAGGGGCGGATTTGTTGTCGTGGCAGAAATGGCCTCGACTAGAGGCCGCGATGTGGAGTGTTTGGTCTACTCTTCCACGCTGGGCGTGCCCGCACTTTACCCCGATACACACGCGGGGCGTGAGCTCACTGGGCTTGCAATGCAGAGGTGCAGGTTCGAGTCCATTTCACACTCAGCCACTCGGCCACTCACTCAGCCACTCACCCACCCACTCAGTCACTCACCCACTCACCCAATCAGGAACTCACTCAGCCACTCACCCACTCACCCACTCACTCAGCCACTCACCCACTCAGCCACTCACCCACAGAGGGATAAAGACCCTTTATGCAGTGGTTGTGTAGTATCTGCGTCAATGTTTTTGTTGTTTGGTTATGGTGGTGGTTATGGTAGTGGTTATGGTGGTGGTTGTGGTGGTTGTGGTTATGATCATGGCTTTAGTTTTGGTTTTATAGGTGGTTGTGGTGGTGGAGGTTACAGGTGTGGTGTAGAAGGGTATGTTGGTTGTTATGGTAGTTGTGGCTCTGGTTGTGGTGCTTGTGGTGCTTTAGGTTGTGGTTATAATTGTGGTTGTGTAGGTTGTGGTTATATGTGCGGTTGTGGTGTTTGTGGTTATATTTGTTATAATTGTGTAGGTTGTGGTTGTAGTCGTCATAGTTGTGGTGTAGGTGGTTATGATGGTTGTTATGGTAGTTGTATTATTTTGAACTTCAATCGCACCCTACCCAGCCGACCGTGCTAATTGGAGGTGTGGTTATCGTTGTGGGTATTTTATGGTTGTTTTGGTTTTAGTTGTGGTGGTGATTGTGGTTGGTGCAGGGGCTGGGATGAAGGATGCGTTCCGTGTCCTCTGCCCATGCGGCTCCAACAACGATTGCTCCAGCCAGCACTGCCGCCCCTGTGGTCACATGACCTTGCCTCCCAGCATACCTTGCAGTCGTCATTGATTCTGGGCCATCTTTACCTCCTGCATCTCTATAGGAGCTCTCACTTCCTCCACACTCTCTCCTCCTACCTCTGCTCTCTCTCTCCCCGTGTCTCCATCCCCCCTCTTCTTTCTGGAAGGTTCAGGGGTCTGACTGGCTGCACTCTGACCTTTGACCTTGGCTGTCACCCGAGTGGGATTATCTAACAGCAGTCAACCCAAATTATCAGGATCTGTCCCGTGACCTCCTCCTATACCTAGCCTGGAAAAGCAGTCAACCTGTGGCACCCAGATCTGTCCCGTGACCTCCTGCTGCACCTAGCCTGGCACAGCAGTCAACCCATGGCACCTGGGTCTGTCCCGTGTCCTCCTCCTCCTGCACCTAGTATGGCACAGCAGTCAAGCCATGGCACCTGGTTTGTTGTGATTACATTACCGCCACATAGTGGCGAATGGCGGCCATTGTCGTGAGCTTGTGGGCTTGTGTGTGAGTAATGGTGATTGAGTGTGTGACTATCATGTCGTGTCTGTGTGAGTTGGTTGGTAGGGGTGTGTTTATGAGGGTGAGTGTGTGTGGATGTGTGAGCATCATGGTGAGTATGTGAGTGATGGTATGTGACAGTGTGAGTTTGATGGTGATTGTATCATGGTGAGTGCAAGCAATACTGAGCTTGACTTATTTCCCCCCCTCCCTTTACCCACTCTTCCTCCCTCTCCCTGTCTCCCCTCACTCTCCCCCACCCACTCTACCTCCCTCACCTTCCCTGCCTCTCTATCCCTCTCCTTTCTCCCGTAACTACCTCGCCTGTTATACAGGAGGTCGTGGGTTCGATCCCTACCCTCACACCTGCTATATATTTAGAGTTTGCGTGTATCTCTCCCTCTCTCCCCGTGGTCACGTTCAGAGTGTTTGGTTTCTATAAATGTCGACGTGATGATAGGCCACTTCGTTGACCTATCATTTGTGGCATTTTCCCTTCTGAAGAAGAGCTGTGTAGCTCGATGGGCATTACCTGGAAAAATTGAAATAATTTAGTTTCCTCTTTTCCTCCTCCCTTCCTCCCTCTCCATACCCCTCCCCCCAGCACAACAACAAGAAGCAGGAGGAGGATGGTTTTGTCTCCCAAGCCGAGCACTTCCGGGTCCACCTTCATGATCCTCCCTCTGCCCCGGGGGTGGGGGCAGGGAGATCCCCTCGCACAGGGTTACGGTACCCCACCCACATACACACGGGCTTACGGTGCCCCCACTACACATACGCACAGGGGTACGGTACCCCCCACTCACATGCCAGGCAATGTGTACCCCACAGAGACCCAAAGACTCACACATAGATCCATAGACTCACACAGACCCATTGACTCGCACAGAAACTAATTAACAAAAAAAAAACCCGTCGAAACACGGACAATATACTTACACAAAGACACAGACTCGCACAGACTCATCCACTCGTGCACCCACCCACTCAACGACTCACAGGCTTACGCGCTCACCCAATCCCTCACATACTCACTCAGCCGCTCACTCAGAAATTCACTCAAGAACTCGCTCACCCATTTACCCACCCACTTGCTCACCCACTCGTGCATCCACTCACAGAATCACTCGTAAACTCACCCACTCACACCTCAGAAACTGACTCACAAAATAATTCATCCACTCACTCGTGCACTCACTCGCCCACTTACCCATGCGTGCACAGATTCACCCACTTACTAACTCGGTCACAGACTCTCTCTCTGATAGACTCACTCATAGACTCACTCGCTCACAGACTCAATCACTCACAGACTCACTCAAGCTCTCACCCACTAACTTATTCAGAAACTCACTCAACCACCGACCCACTTACTTAAAAACTACCTCACTTATCCGCACCCATTCACTGACCTACTTACTCATCCACTCGCTCAGCCACTCACTGACCAACTCACTCACTCACAAACTCAGTCGCTCACTCATCCACTCACTCCGAAACTCATTCATCCACCCACCGACTCACTCGCAACCATTAACTCATCCACTCAATAATTTCATTCATTCACTCATCCACTCACTCAACCATTCACTCATTCAACAACCCACTCACTCACCCACCCACTTGGAGACTCTCTCTCACCCACTCACTCACCTACTCGCCCAGTCTATTAGCCACTCATTCAGAAACTCACTTACCTACTCACTCACCCACACAATCGATCAATCACTTACTCACCCACTCACTCATCCACTCTTCTACTCACTTAAGAACCCACTCCCTCAACCACCAAGTCAGAATATCACTCCTCCACTCACTCACCCATTTACTCACCCACTCGCTCACCCACTCATTCAACAACTTTCTCACTCGTGGACTCACTTTCTTATCCACTCACTCATCCATTCACTCACCCACTCGCTCACCCACTCGCTCACCCACTCGCTCACCCACTCGCTCACAGACTGACTCAGAAACTCACTCATCCAAGCATTCACTCACTGACTCACCCATTCATTTAACCATTCACTCACAGACTCACTCGCTCACAGACGCACGAAGAAGCTCACTAACCCACGAACCGATTCAGAAACTCAGTCAACCACCAAATCACCTACTCAAAAACGCCTTTACTCATCCGCACTCACTCACTAACCTATCTACTCATTTACTCAATCAGCCACGCTTACTCACTAACTCGCTCACTCATGCACTCAGAAAATCACTCATTCACTCACTTAGAAACTCCTACAATCACTGACCCACTCGCTCAAAAACTCACTCATCTACTCTCTCGCTCACTTTCTTATTTACTCACCCACTCCCTCACCAATTCACTCGTTTCCCCACTCATTCCTTCAGTCACTCACTCATTGAGCAACTCGGTCAATCATTATCTAATTCAATCACTCACCCATTCACTCGAGAGACTCACTCGCTCACTCATCCTGCACTCACCCACTAACCCACTCAGAAATTCACTCAGCTACTCACTCACCACTCATTCACCCACTCATCCACTCATTGAATAAATCACCTACTCGCCCACTTTCTCACCCACTCAATCAGAAACTCATTCACCTACTCACCCACATACTCACTCACCCACTTACACTCGGGAGTGGGTGGTTTTAGAGTTCAGTGTTCGTCATTGGGACTCCCATAGGGTTCAATGTTGCTCACTGGGTCTCCCATAGGGTTGAGTGTTAATAAATGGGTCTCCCATAGAGTTCAGTGTGACTCACTTGGGCTCCCATCGGGTTCAGTGTTAATCACTGGGTCTCCCATAGGGTTCAGTGTTAATCACTGAGGCTCCCATCGGGTTCAGTGTTAATCACTGGGGCACCCATAGGGTTCAATGTTAATAAATGGGGCTCCCATAGGGTTCAGTGTTAATCACTGGGTCTCCCATAGGGTTCAGTGTTAATCACAGACCCATAGATTCCTAAAACCCTAACCCTATAAACACGTAAGGCTCTATACCCCTAACCCTCAAAACCCCTGTACTCCAAAAACTATAACCCTCTAATCCCCTTCACCATTAACACCCTAACCTTTTAATCCCCTTAACCCTTAAACCCCTCACCCTCTAATCCCCTCACCCTCGAAACTCCTATGCCTCTAAATCCAACCCCCTAACCCTTTGAACCCCTAACTTTCTCCAATCCCATAATAAATGTTGTTTTTGCGGTAAGATCGTGTGAATATAAATGTGTCTTAAAACCCGTCACCACCCGACACAGCCAATTAATAAAGTTTGTCACATGAATAAAGAGTGCCAATTAGTTTCTACTTTAGCACATCGGTGTGTTGGAGACTAACCCAAATAAACCTTTATTATGAATAACCCCTCAACCCCATAACTCCCCCTGCGCCACCCCCCATGTCCCCCCTCACCCCCCTTACCCCCCTCGCCTCCCTCAGCTGCTACTTCCGCTGAGGCCGGGGCGAGTGGAGGTGGCGCTGTGCATTGTGGGTGGCGAGAGGCTTATTTGGATTCCCTCTCACGGCCACCGTCGGTGGCTCGCGAGCTTCTGAAGTGGCGGCTCGCTGGCTGGGCCTCCTCTACGTCGACTCGGCCAGAAGACACATCAGCAGTGGCGGTGGTGGGGGGGAGACGAAGGAGGCACCTGGCCCACAGGTGCCTCCTTTGTCTCACTCCTCTCTCTCCCCGTGTCTCCCTCCTCTCTCTCCCCGTGTCTCCCTCCTCTCTCTCCCCGTGTCTCCCTCCTCTCTCTCCCCGTGTCTCCATCCTCTCTCTCCCCGTGTCTCCATCCTCTCTCTCCCCGTGTCTCCCTCCTCTCTCTCCCCGTGTCTCCCTCCTCTCTCTCCCCGTGTCTCCCTCCTCTCTCTCCCGTGTCTTCCTCCTCTCTCTCTCCCCGTGTCTCCATCCTCTCTCTCCCCGTGTCTCCCTCCTCTCTCTCCCCATGTCTCCCTCCTCTCTCTCTCGTGTCTCCCTCCTCTCTCTCCCCGTGTCTCCCTCCTCTCTCTCCCGTGTCTCCATCCTCTCTCTCCCCATGTCTCCATGTCCCCTTCTCTCTAGGTGGTGCAGGTTCAGGAGTTTACTGGCTGCACTCCGACCTTTGGCCTTGGCTGTCGCCCAAGTGGGATTGTCGCACAGCAGTCAACCCATAGTATCAGGATCTGTCCCGTGACCTCCTCCTATACCTAGCCTGGAAAAGCAGTCAACCTGTGGCACCCAAATCTGTCCCGTGACCTCCTCCTGCACCTCGCCTGGCACAGCAGTCAACCCATGGCACCTGGGTTATTGTGATATCACCATCATGTAGTGGCAAATTACGGCTGTTGTCGTTGTGAGTTTGTAGGTTTGTGTGTGAGTAATGGTGCGTGTGTGACTTTCATGACGTGTGTGAGAGTAGGATGGTCGGGGTGTGTGAGTATCATGGTGAGTGTGTGGGTGTGTGTTAGATGGCTGGCAATGTTGATGGGTGGTGATGATGCAAGCCTTGTGCTCGAGAATAGCACACTGAAACTAATATCACGTAGCTACTTCTGAGTACCCTTCAAGTGCTGTCTGGTCCACATCGTAAAGGGGAGGACTTTCCCACCTGTTCTTTATTTAAGAGCAACGTACATGGAGAACCACATTGCAGCCATCTATGTCCATCTATGTCCTTGTCCCGCCACACACACAGCCGGGACACCGCACACACGAGCCAAGGCACATTTAACCAACCCAGCCAGCACTCGCAAGCAATGCAACGTTACGTTGTGTCCTCATGAGTTGATTTCACAAAGTTTATAGTAACAACAGCAACAAAAATATTGATCCTAATTCTTAACCGGGTGGCCTTAAGACTTGGCACGTGCAGGTTTTGTTCATTGTCTGCACCAGACCCCTGCAGCTGTCTCATTCTGGGTCAGCTGCCCTTTACATGTCCTGGAAACCATGGAAAGGTCATCACATGAGGACCGCCTGGATGAAAACCAGCATGGAAGGGGTCCAGTGTGGGGCCGGCTATGCTAATGGAATAATCCCATGTGTGTGTGTGATGTGAGGTCTCCTGGCAGCAGTCATTCTCCGCTGCAGTGCTGGCATCTGCTGCTCCGTTTCATACCTCAGCTGTGGTCCCAGTGGCACCGTGGGTAGTGTGGTGATAGCAGTCACGGTTGGCACCGATCCACGACCACCACCCCTACTGGGCGGTGGACCTGCCTCCACAAAGTAGCATGTGGCGGAGGAGTGAGGTGAACGCTCTCGCCATGCGAGCGAAGCCCCCTCGCTTGCTCTTCTTTTCGTGCATCTCCACCTGCACCTCCTCCATATTCTCCTCTGTCTCATCCTCCTCCATCCCCTCTTCTTCATCCTCCACCGCCATCTTCTCCTCTACCTCCTTCTCTTCCTGTGCCACCTCTGTCTTCTCCATCTTCTCCTCCACTAGCACCATCTCTTCCTCCTTCATCTTCTCCTCCTCACCCTCCTGCACCACCATCTCCTCCACCCTCTTCTCTTCCTCCACCACCATTGTTTCCCGCTTTGTCCGTCGTCTCCATCTCCTCCACCACGACCATCTGTTCATCCTTTGTTGTCGCCTTTTCCTCCATCTCCGTATTGTCTTTATCCTCTCCCTCCGTGCTCTCCATTGTCACCATCACAATCTTGTCCTCCTTTGCCTTCTCTTCCTCCGTCTCTACTTCATCCTCAATCTCCTTCACCTCTTCCTTAGTCTCCTTCTGCACAACCTCTGACTTCGTTTCAAAGGCCTGGAGGAGTGAGGAGGAGGGCTGCTTTGGCTCAGATCTGTGAAGAGACAAACACGACATCGTTCCACTTTCCTGCTACGGCAGACATCGCCATCTCCCATGGTCCGTGGGTGTAATGCGTGGTGGATTAATTCAAGCTTAATACAAACAGCAATAACGACATGGCCAGTGAGTGTGCTTAGCATTGGCGCTGTCATTCTCATGGGGCAAGGCTATCCTTGAGATTGATTCAGCTGTGTCTCACACAGACTGTTGTAGTTTCACAGTAGTGAGTGGCCTTGCTGTGTCAATTTAGCTGAATCATTTGTAGTGACATTTATCTTTCTATGTGTATTCTAATTGATCCCTTGGACATAATGGCCTACGCATTTAAAATGACATCGGTGGAGATCCTGAACATCCACTGTGACGGAATGGGTGTGTATCTTTGTGGTTAATGCGGCAGCAGTAATATCCAGGGCGGGAAGCAAGATCTGAACTGTAAGTGGTGAGCGATGAGTGCGCGACCCTTTGGCTGCTTCAACCGATCCACGATTTCGATCAACTATCCGACAGTGATTTCAGGTCGACAGAGCCGCCTCCCTTGACGTCGAAGGCATCTCAGAGTGCATTGAGCGCAATGAGCCACTCACATCTCGCATCTCTCATCTCAACGCATTTGAAATTGGACACCCCTCCCAGTGGTCGCTGTCTCTGTGCATTACAAGGCAACTTGGCAGCTGGCCTGGAAACAGGCAATTATTACGGTGGATGGAAGGTTAAATGGTGAAATATGGCCGCATCGTTATCTGGTCTCGCTCAGAAACCAATTATGGAAAGTAAATCTGTCCACAGTATAGCGCAATGTACACGTGGGGTTTTCAGTGTCTGTATATTTTGTGAGTGCGGCAGGGCTGGAGCACCTGTGCCTCAGCAGCAGAAGGGAGCTGGGTTTGATTTCCACGTTGGGCCACGTTATCTGTGTGGAATGTGCTGCCCCCTGTTCTGGGAGGATTCTGCAGCATTCTCCCTGTAACTGAACCCACACAATGCAAATCGCTCAATTTGGATCATGAACAGCAGCAACTTTGTTACCAACTGTGAGCAAACTTGACAGGACCCTCCTGAAAAAAGTCTTGAGGTTTAGTGAGGCTCATCCTGCGTAAACAAGCATGATAATAAATACAAATAAACACACACAGGACACATGCAAGAGTAGTTTACCGTTGCTCAGCGGCTCCAGAGTTTACTTTCTCTTCTTGGAAGCCCTCTTCTCCAAAGCTCTGAGTAATCGGGCCCTGCACAGGAGTGGCGGTGGTGGCGGTGGTTGTGGCGGCGGAGGTGGTGGTGCTGCTGGTGGTAGCGGTCTGGAGCCAGTGTTGCTCGATCTTGGCGAGGCGCTGCTCCTCCACGAGGCGCTTTTCCTCCATGAGGCGCTTTTGCTCCACGAGGCGCTTTTCCCATCAAGTGCTCCTCCTCTTGACGTTTCACCTCAACGAGGCGCTTCTCCTGCATGAGACGTTTCACCTCGACAAGCTTCACCTTGCAAAGGCGCCTCTCTCAAGACGCTGCTTCTTCTCTTGCTTCTCAAAGAGGCGATTCTCTTCCTCCACCCGGTTCTCCTCTGAGGCGCTTCTCCTCCATGAGGTGCTTCACTTCTATGAGGCGCTTCTCCTCATCGACACACTTCACAATGGCAAGGCGCTTCACCTCAGCAAGTTAATTTACCCTGGCGAGATGCTTCTCTTCCAGATGCTTCTTCTTGAGACGCTTCACCTCACGGAGCCGCTTCTCCATGGAGCGCTTCTCCTCCATGAAGCGCTTCTCCATGAGGGGGTTCTTGAGGAGATTGTCTCGAAGGCATTTCTCCTCTGGGATGTGCGTCACCCTGGCAAGGCGCTTTATCTCAATGAGGCAGTCCTCTTCCATGGTGCGTTTATCCTTCACAAGGTGCTTGTTCTCTTGGAGACGCTTCACCCCGCTGAAGTTCTTCACCTCCCCAATGCTGCTCTGTTCACGCGAAGAAAAGCACAGGACCGTTCAGACATGCACACGCAGGACAATTCATACTCCCAGGCACACAAACATGGACAGGCACGTACACAAACAAAAATGCATACTCGCACATCTATGTACGAATGCAAACATGGACCTTTACTCATGCAAACATGCTAGAACACATGAATATACACCACCTAATGTTATAAAAAATACATGTTACATCATATATTCTCACAAGTTCCATAAATGTACTTAAGGCTGTGATAGTCTGCGACGAGTTCATGGCCATTGTTGGCAACAATTATTACGGGCAAAAAAATGTCCACAATGTTCGATTGTAAAGATCTGGAAGCCCATAATCTGGACAAATTTTACTGCAGCATCGATAGTAGGCAACTGGAATGGCAACTTCCAATCAGCTCACAGACGGAATTCATGAGATTGCATGATATCATTCTGTCTTCATTGGCTAAATAAATAGCAACTTGAAGTGCTTGCACGAGTGGGATATGGCAGCACGTGATGGTGGAGAGATGGAGTGATGGTGTCGGGAGATGGTGTTGTGATATGGAGGTGAAATTGTGGAATGTTCTGGAGAGATGGTGTCTTGTGATGGTATAGACGCATTATGAGGCGCTATGATGGTCTATTGAGTTGGTGGTGGTGTGATGAGAAAGTTGACGTGGAGAGATGGTGTGGTGATGTTTTGGTGCAATGGTGTGGTGAAATGGTGTGCTAGTGTGGAGTGAATATGGGGTGTTTGACCCCCATAGATCCCATAGCCACCTTTGGGGAGCGATGCTCGTAGCTTTGGCCTGGGAAAGGGTCCACTTCATCCATAATGTCCCCCCCACGTGGTCGACTGGCGCCACGACTCCCGGTCTATGGAGAACAGAAAATGCATTCAAAGGACGAGTAATGAATTAGAGAACGAAGCACATGAAGATTCACGTAACTAATTCTGAGGTCCCTGTAATTACCTCTGACCACACAACAGGACCTGCTATTGAGAAATATTCATCACATGGCAGTAAAACTTTACGCGTCATATTTTTGTAAGCATGTTGAGATCATCAATTTCATAAACTTGAGACCCCCATTTAAACAAATATGGCTGAAACTCAGATCTGGAATGAGACAAATTATTTTACTTTCAGGAATTTAATAGTTAAAAAATATTCTCAAAATCAAACAAGTAAAGCTCGATTTATCATTCCCCATTGACGTCCTTATCGATTGAAGCTATTCGTCCTGAAGTGAAAGCCATCAAACACAGGAACAACGAAAGTGAAATCCACATACATCCTGAAACCGATCATCTGCAGTAGTTATTATTAAACAATGAGGAAAATGAAGGAATTTTAAAATATATATTGGGCAAAGATGTGATCAGTCTTTTCCAACTTTAGCTCAACAAAACCACGAGAGTAAAATCAGGAATTGAACCACCTCACAACCACTGCACATCACACCACATCAACAAGTAATCCGATAGGACTACGAAGCACCATCTTAACGTGACGGAGTCTGGAATAAACAAGACAGCACACTCACATCATTTGCTGTGAGAAAATTACAACACATACCACCTACCATGAGCACCAGCCATTTAACAGCCCCGATGATCCAATTACTAGAACATAAAAGGAATGCTTTCATTGGAACACGTTAAAAAGCATTCACAACATCACTCTAGCAGGGGTTACTGGAAATCACTGGAAAAATATTTAAGATACACGAATATACACAGTGCAACAGTACTCAATACATTTGACTCTCCAGCCACTCCACTACATCCAGCCATTTCTCAGGATCAAAACTGCATGGGGTCAAAAGAAGAATTGTCGTCAGGACTCATTACATCCAATACATTCAGCCATCTCTCAGGATCCACCAGCATCGGTTCGAAAAGTGATTTTTTTTCAGGACTCATTGCAGCACTTTGCATTTCACCTTTTGATTTCACTTCCCTATCATTGGAGATCTTCTGATGCTTGTTTCGGGGTGATGACCGTGAACTTGTCCTCTACCTCGTAGAGCATTTGAATTGCTTCTCACCCAAGTGTGTTTTCTGGTGAGTGTGAAGATTTGATTTCCATGCAAATGCCTTCCCGCACACAGCGCAATTGAATGGCGTTTCACCCGTGTGTGTTTTTTGGTGATTGTTAAGTTTTGCCGACTGTGAAAATGCCTTCCCACAAAGAGAGCACTTGAATGGCTTCTCACCCGTGTGTGTTTTCTAGTGAGTGTGAAGATTTGATTTAAGTGAAAATGCCTTCCCACAAAGAGAGCATTTGAATGGCTTCTCACCCGTGTGTGTTTTCTGGTGACAGTGAAGATGTGATTCCCGTGCAAATGCCTTACCACACAGAACAATTGAATGGTTTCTCGCCCGTGTGTTTTGTGGTGTCTGTTAAGAGTTTATTTCTCTACAAATGCCTTCCCGCACACCGATCAATTGAACGGCTTATCATCCGAATGTGTTTTCTTGTGAGTGTTAAGATTTGCTTTCTGTGAAAATTCCTTCCCACACACAGGAATTGAATGGCTTCTCACCCCAGTGTGTTTCTTGGTGATAGTGAAGATGTGATTCCCGTGCAAATGCCTTCCCACACACAGAACAATTAAATGGATTCTCGCCCGAGTCTGTTTTTGGTGACAGTGAAGATTTGATTTCCGTGCAAATGCCTTTCCACACATCGAGCTATTGAATGGCTTCTCGTCCGTGTGTGCGTGGCACTGTGGAGAGTTCATCTGCTCCATGTGACTGATTCATCAGAGCAGAGTAACAGTCTCGGGTGTTGTTGAGTTAAAGGCGCCCTCTAAGCTGTTTGGATATCTGGCTCAAATCGCCAATAAGCAAACTCTCACTAACGTCTAACCGAGACAGTAACGCCCCGTAAGTCGAACTACACACGCGATTACAGTTTATCCACTAACAAAGACACTTGTTGATGCACGGCGTATCGATGTCCCTGTAACCCGTCTGAAGAGATCGCCACGAACTCTCCCGAAGCGAAGTCGCCAACCAGTCGCCAAGCAATCGTGCTCGCCAGGCTGGGTCTCGTGGTAGAAGGGTAATCTGCAGAGCGAGGAGTTGCGCGTCTATCCTCAGTGAAATCCCTCTCGAAATGGTCTTGAAGTCTGATTTTATGCCCCTTATAACTTCCCTCTAGCATCCAAATTATTTGTTCTCGACTTGGCCTATCATGGACTTTGCATTCAATTGTTAATTCTTACATTAACAATCTGCATATCTAGCAACAGCTTAGCTAATCTGGCCATTGTAATGAAACCTTAATACGTATGTACATCTCACTGCATAATTGTACGCTTCCGTTTGAATAAAGATCTACATCTCCAAGTCCGTGCTTCCTGTGAATTTGCTAATATTCACCCGGCTATGTCCTCTAAACTGCTGCAAGTTTAGAGGATTAAACAACGACATACAGTCTAAAGAATACAACTGATGTCCAGTTTGATTTGGACTAAGAGGTCAAATTTATACTGTACTTGCTTTGTTTCATAAATACATAGAAGTGCACTCGTGTTAAGCGGGTGTTTCTAGAAAACGAGGTTATGTTATAATTTCCGTTATAAACTTTGAATAATCATCTGAATGGTTTAGTTTGTAAGCGTGGTTTAACATGACATACCACAAAAAAAATCAATCATCACCATTTAGTCTTCAGTGTGTATGTATACTCTTGTGTATGTGTTCAATATTTTGCACGTGTTTTATATTTTGGACGTGTTTTTGTTTTGGTAATTGCATTGAATATGGAGGGGTTACCAGCACCTTGCACCCGCCCAGACACCTTGTGGTCCTCTGTGGTGGCTACGAGACGTCCCTCCAGGACATTGCTCTTATCCTTCACAGCGTTACCGACCGGGAACGCCGATGAGGTTGAAGGCTGTTTATACAGAAATGTATTCGTGGCAGGGAAATGCCAAAAAAACATGGAGTGGCTATTCTTCTGGAAAAAAGAACCGTATACGTATGTGTGTGTAAATGTTTGCAGGTACAATCGTGCGTTTTCGCAGTGGAACGCAATCCTTGTGTATGTACACTGCTGTGTATGTACACTGCGTTGTATGTCTGTATGTATGTACACCGCTGTATATGCACACTCGTGTGTGAATGCACACCGCTGTATATATACAGTCGTGTTTGGATGCACATTAGTGCGCGCATGTCTACTTGTCCGTGTTTTTTCAAGGAAGGAAATGGTAGCAATAATGTACGATCAGTCATCTTTAAAAACAAATCAGGTCTTCATTGATCTGCAACAATATTAACGTTAAAACTCGCGTAAAATCTTTATTAATTCGTTTTTCAAACAGTTAAGGAACTCGGAAAATTATTTCACTTTCAGAGGCCTCGTGGGCCGCTGTGGTGGCTACGAGACTTCCCTCCAGGACATTGCTCACATCCACCGCAGCGTTACCGTCCGTCACCGCCGATGAGGTAGCGGATTCTTTTCACGGAACTTTACTCGTGGATGGGGAATGCCAAACAACAGGGGGCTCTTCTTCTGAGAAAAAAAAAACGAATCAAGGGGGCGTGGGAGCGTGGCGTAAGGTGTGGAAAGCGCTAAGCCCCAGGCTACCGTGGGCACACCTCTCAATCAACGGGAGGCGAGGAGTGGTGGTTGCTCATGCATCCACCGAAGATGCATATAAGTCGAGTTAGATTCCTTCTCTGACCTCCTACATTATAATCCCACTATACTCGGATGTATGCATATGTATATATATATTTGCGGACCTAGGGACGGATATGCGTACTGGGGGTGCGGGATTAGAATTGCACTATAATTATTAGGATCGCATTGTGGCCGCATTGTAATTTGCTGAATGTGCAATCTCAATGGATTGGAATAGCTATTTACAGTATTTATTAACAATTAACCGCACAATCCTAATCAAAACTTGTTGAGCATATTTATTTTATATTTATTGTGCCATTCAAATCCCGCAGCCCGCAGTTCGCATATAGATACATACACAATGCATTAATTCGAGCACAGTGTGATTCTATTACGGGATATTATGAAAGGCATATGACTAATCGGTCTTGCCTGCATCCCTGCAATGATGTTCACCTTCGGGGTAGGCATGAGCAACCACCACTCCTCGCCTGGGGCATACAGCTTCCCACAGCTCACCGCCACAGTCCCATGCCCCTTCGTTATTTTGTTCAGAAGAGCCACTCTCCCTGTTGTTTGGCATTCCCCTGCCACGAGTAAAGTTCTGTAAAAACAACCCCCTACCGCATCGGCGGACGGTAAAGCTGTGGTAACTGTGAGCAATGTTCCAGAGGGAATGCTCATAGCGATCACAGCGGCCCTCGAGGTCTCCGGACTGTTGCGAGGGGCTGGTTACCCCTCCACATTCAATGCACTTACCGTGAAAACACGTGGAAAATGTGTCAACACATTCGTACACACAGCACTGTAATACACAAAGGTCTAAATACACACGAGACTTTCTGCTATAGACTGAAATGCGATCATGGCTGCGTTACAATATAATAAACATCGCTTACAAACGATACCATCCAGATGGGTATCCACGGCAATTGTAACAATTTTAATTGATCGAATATAACAATTCACCTTCGTTGTCTAGACACACCCTGATCAACAAAGGTCCTTAAACATATTCATAAAACCACATCAACACGATATGAAACATGCACCTCTTCGTATAAGTATATCTCGATCAACAATATATTATACTGTATTTCACAGGTAAGGCCGATAACTTGATCACAGTTTACAGGCCATTGGAAATGTGCAAAATCCTACTTCGGCTTAAGCACAATGGCCACATGAGATTAGGTTTGTTAGATATGAGGAGCGTTACATGCGAGAATAACTGAATGCAAGGAAGTTTATGAAGAAAATGTAAATGATTCTAGAGAGATTTCATAAATGGGAAGAATAATCTCAAACAGTGTGCCGTAGCAAATGCAAACAAATGGAATTAAATAAACTAAACTAATGTCTTCACTACACTCATTAAACATGGGGCCACTATTTAAAATAGTATTAATAATTCCAAGCTTTTGGGGTGGAAACAGAAGGAATTAGAATTGAATGCGTTTTTTTTCAAAAGTATAACGTAATTCAGGGCATCGTGTGTGTATGTACAAAGCGGTGTGAATGCACATTTGTGTATGTATCTACACCACTGCGCATGCCCACTCGTGTGTGGGTGTGTGTACATGGGAGTGTATACTCGTGTATTGTTATAATTTTGTGTCGTACAAAGAATTGAGGGCAACGTGGTAATGAATGCGGCACCACAACAGGGAACTACAGGGATGCGACTCCCCGCTCGTGGTGCTAAATGAATGAAAACAGCGCCACTGAGCAGACAGAGCCCCGCCCCTACAGCTCGTGAGTGTGACGTAGTGAGTGTGACCAGCGGACTGCCACGATGCTGCCAGGTAAGGGTAAACTTGTGTGATGGAGATGCTTCACCTGAAACTCGCCTCCACACGTGTTCGCTATGAACGTTAAAACTCGTAGAAACACATGCACACTCGTGTGTGAATGTCTCCTCGTCCGTGTTTTTTAAAGGAAGGATATGGTTGCAATAACGTATGATCAGTCATCTTTAAAAACAAAGCAGATCTTTATTAATCTGCAAGCATTTTAAAGTTAAAACTCGCACCTATCCATCACCATCACCCATCAAATTAACACAGCTATAAATATAGATATGTAAATTGACACAAACATAACAGACACACAAATAAACAATCTCTTTCACGACTTAATAATAACATAGTCCATATTGTCCGTGCCAGGCTAGGTGCACACAGACAAATCCATTGCACAATAATTTACATGTAACTCAAATTCACACTTAGTACTACCACCTCACTCACTTAAACATAACTACATAGATTAAGAAAACCATTAATTTAATAGTAAATAAACCAACAAGATGGTGTTTATACGCTTGCAATTTAATGAATGGAATACAAGTTCATAATTCAAATTATACAAACATAAAAATAATGAATATGAAGCCTGAGGCCGAGGTGTATGGCAGGCCTAACGGCCAGGCCTCCCTTCTGTCCTCGTCGCAGGAATGGCGACATCAAAGAGCACAAAGCAAGGGTGCAAATGTTGAATTTCTGTAGCGTAATTTAGACTGATTAGAGACTACAAACACTACGTACACGATGTAAACACAGCTACACAACGCACACACACTCGCCACACTTTCTCGACAAAACACGAACTGCACACTCTCACTCTGCCACATACTCTGCCACACTCTCTCTTTCTCACTAACTCAATGTCTATCACTAACTCACTGTCTCTCACTAAGTCACTGTCTCTCACTAAGTCACTGTCTCTCACTAACTCACTGTCTCTCACTAACTCTCACTAACTCACTGTCTCTCACTAACTCACTGTCTCTCACTCACTCACTGTCTCTCACTAACTCACTGTCTCTCACTAACTCACTGTCTCTCACTAACTCACTGTCTCTCACTATCTCACTGTCTCATTCTATCACACTCACTGACTCACTCTGCCACACTCACTCAAGCTCTAACGCACTCAATCTCACACACACTTATTCACTCACACCCACTCAATCAATCTCTCACCCACTCACTCAATCTCTCACCCACTCACCCACTCGCTAATCTCTCACCCACTCACCCACTCACTCACCCACTCACCCACTCACCCACCCATTCACTCACCCACTCACCCACCCACTCACTCACCCACTCACCCACTCACTCAATCTCTCACCCACTCACCCACCCACTCACTCACTCTCTCACCTAATCACTCACTCAATCTCTCACCCACACACTCAATCTCTCAACCACCCAATCACCCATTCACTCACCCACTCACCCACTCACTCACCCACTCACTCGCCCACTCACCCATTCACTCACCCACTCACCCATTCACTCACCCACCCACTCACCCATTCACTCACCCACTCATCCATTTACTCACCTACTCACTCACCCACTCACCCATTCACTCACCCATTCACTCACCCACTCACTCACCCACTCACCCATTCACTCACCCACTCACCCATTCACTCACCCACCCACTCACTCAATCTCTCACCCACTCACCCATTCACTCACCCACTCACCCACCCACCCACTCACTCACCCACTCACTCACTCACCCACTCACCCACCCACTCACCCATTCACTCAATCTCTCACCCACCCACGCACCCACTCACTCAATCTCTCACCCACTCACCTAATCTCTCACCCACTCACCTAATCTCTCACCCACTCACCCATTCACTTACTCACCCACCCTCTCACCCACTCACTCAATCTCTCACCCACTCACCCATTCACTCACCCTCGCTGTGTAGACCACGGAGTCTGAAGTCGAACCCAAGCCCTGCTGTTTCCGGTCCCGCGCACAACCAGCACTGCACCACGTGATGCGCCAGCCGGGATCGTGGGGGGCGGAGCCTCGCCCTAGTGACGTCACCTCTGTTACGTCACAGCCACGCCTCCACCCACAGTCGAGAGGAATGCACACGAGGGAGCAGCAGAAGAAGCCTTTTGAGAGCGAATCCTCAACGAGGTGAGCGACCCTGTTGATTTTACATTTCGACCACAAACTAAAGCTTCATTACTTTTATATGTTCATAATTCAATTTTCAGCAATCAAATTAGAAAAAAACGCCACTTTTTTCAAATTTTCTTGCTGTGGATTTCACACCTGATGACGATTGCTTGTGTTGCAGTCGAAACGTCGTGATAATTTTATTGTTTTATATTTTTATTATTTTATTGTTTCCCTTCTATGTGACTTCACTGAAAGAACCAAGAATATGAATCCCTGCAGTCACGAAAGCTTTAATTAAAAATTCTAATTAGAACTGTTAGATAGGATACTTGGCATTCTCTGAAATGTTGCTGTTACTGTCGTTGTTTAGACCCCAAGCGAGTCAGCATTTAAAACAAGCTTAACTAATCCGTTTAAATCTCATAGAATATTAATAACATGTATACAATTATTGTGTTCTGATTGCTGGTACAATTGTGCCCTACATTACATGTATTGAATGTTATTCAACATATGAGGAGGAGTCTGCCTTTAAGTTCAGACCCTAGCCACTGCCATAGTTGCCTCCAATCTGTGATGTCACAGCCACATGGGTGGTACCTCTGACATCAAGTGACCTACGACGTCATGCTCGTATTATAACAAATAATTAAAGTATGGTCATATGACCCTAATGACCCACAAGGCATATGGGTCCTCTATCAAGCAGTCGATTAATACAAATGGGCTGTACATGAACATGCATGTCGGGATTAGAGGTGAAATATCATTGTTAAGTCTGGTGATTATGTTTAATGGAATAGGCAGTTGGAATAAACATGTTCGTGTGGGTGGATGAGTGAGTGATCGGGCGCACACATGAGTGGGAAAACAAGCGAGTGAGTGGACTTTTAAAGCAACAGTCACGATAGTCTTCTTGATTCTATCGGTAAAGTCACGTAGAAAGAAAATAATAAAATGATAAAAATAAAACATAATAAAATACAATGCTCACGACGTTTCGGCCACAACGCAAGCAGCCGTCCTCAGGTGAAGAATAGGGCTGTCGAAAAGACAGTGTCTGAATGAACACCACCAAGCTTGGCAGCGTATATTTAAGCTGGGTTAGAGTGGGAAGGGCGCCTTGACAAAGGTATTTGCATATCAACAGATGAATTTAGCATATTTATGGAAAATGTATATATGGGATTAGTCACTACTTGTGAAATGCGTAGGAGGTGGGGGGGGGGGGTCTCAAAGTCATATTATGCCATTGCATTATGTAGGATTAGCAGCAACAACAAAAGTCACGATAGTGTCTTAGTTTTGAAGCTTTCGTGACTGCAAGGATTCATACTCTTAGGTTTTTTTTCGGTTAAGTCACGTAGGGAAAAAAAATTAGCTTTTACAATATTTATAATAATATGAATAAAAAAGAATAACTCAAGACGTTTCGGAGGCAACACAAGCTTCCTTCATCAGGTGTAAAAAGGCACAGCAAAATAACTGTAGAATAACTGTAACATAACTGTAGTTATTTTGCCTTTTTACACCTAACTACAGTTATTTTGCTGTGCCTTTTTACACCTGATGAAGGAAGCTTGTGTTGCCTCCGAAACGTCGTGATATATTATTTTATTTCTATTATTATTTATATTTTTATCATTAATTATTTTTTATTATTTATCTATTTTTACCTACGTGACTTTACCGAAAAAAACCTAAGAGTATAGTCACGATAGTGATTGGATTGATACAATGAGTGGTCAAATATGTATTAATTAGGAGGATGAGTGATTCAAAAGTTTGCTAAATCTGAGCGTTGTTCCAACCTCCCCAGGCCATCCAACTTCAAACAAAATCTACTCGTTCCCAACAACATGGACAGACAAATCACGTGGGCTGAGATCTTGGATGAATATGAGGGTAAGTCCCAGATACCTGCATCACATGGATTATATGCGGAGGAGGAGACTCCTTGATGAATTACTTTTCGTAGACATGGCTTGGTGGTAATGGGAAGACGTAATGATCGAGTGTGGCAAAGAGGATGGGTTTATATTTGAGTTGTTGCCATCTTTGTTCAAACTGGGGTCTCAAGCTTATGTAATTTACGATCTCTCCGCCCCCGCCCCCTCTGTATATTTAAGGCCTCGTCACAGAGACGACCTCTCTCTTTCTGCCAATACGTGTTCTCTCTCTGCGTGTCTTTGTGATGTCTGTCTGCTTGTGTATCTGTCTATAGTTTTCTGGTTAGATTTTTGTTGCTATTTATTTTATACCTGATGATGATTGCTTGTGTTGCAATCGAAACGTCGTAGTATGCTATTATTTAATTTATTATTTTATCTTTATACGTGACTTAACCTAAAGAACCAAAGAATAATTCCTCCAGTCACGAAAGCTCCAAAATTGAGATTGCCGATAAAAACATGACTTGTAAAGTTTTACTGCCATGTGATGACTATTTTTCAATAGCAGGTCCTGTTGTGTGGTAAGCGGTAATTACTGGGATCTCAAAATTTGTTCTGTGAGACTCCATGTCCTTCGTTCTCTAATTAATAACTCGTACTTTGAATGCATTTTCTGTTCTTCATAGCCCGGGAGTCGGCGTGCCAGTCGACCACGTGGGGGGACGTTATGGATAAGGTGGACCCTTTCCCAGGCCAAAGTTACAAGAATCGCTCCCCAAAGGTGTGTATGGGTTCTAGATTTGAAGCTGTCGTGACTGCAAGGATTCATACTCTTAGTTATTTCGGTAAAGTCACGTAGGTATAAAATGACATAAAAATTAATAAAAATAAAATAATAAAAATCACGACGTTTCGGAGGCAACACAAGTCTCCGTCCCAGGTGGGACCGTCACAGCTGAATTTGCTGTATCAAGTGAGGCAGGGATTCCAAGATGCAAGTTCTTAAATACAAGTTAAGGAGGGAGGAGGGGGGAGGAGCTTATCAGAATGTGGTAGCCAATGAATGGAACGTATTGGGAGGGGGGGCGGGGCTAAAAGAGAGCACGATGTGTATGGGGTCTGTGGGGTTAAAACACACGACATTCTCTCGACAACGAGCACACCATGTCACCTCACCAGCACACCAAAATATCACGACACCAACTCTCCCCATCACTTCTCATCACACTACACGACCACCAATTCAATACACCATATTAGAGCCTCATCATGCCTCTATACCATCACAATACACCATCTCTCTAGAACATTCCACTACTTCTCCTCTCCATATCGCAACACCATGTCCCGACACCATCACCGCATCTCTTCACCGTCCCGCTCATGCAGGCACTTGAAGTGGCCATTTATTACCAATGAAGACAGAATGATATCAGGCAGTCACATTAATTATGTCTGTGATTTGATTGGAAGTTACCATTCCAGTTCCAAACTATGGGCGCTGCAGTGAAGTTTGTCCAGAGTTTGGGCTTCCAGATATTTATAATGGGACATTCTGTGAAAACTATTGCCAGTAATGATTATTGCCAACAATTGCTATGAAACCGCCACAATCGAGCAAAGTCTTGAGTGCATGCATGGGGTTTATGGGGATATATGAGGATGTGACATGTATTTTCATTCTATAGGAGTTGGGATATTTAGGGGTTAGTACTACACGTACAATGTGATACAAGTATTGATGGATAAGGCATTGTGTTAACAGCAGGTGATAGTGTATATTCAAGTGTGTACTAAGCAAGTTTGAATGACTGAATGTGGATGGCTGCATCTGTACATACATGTGTGAGTATGTTTTTTTGTTTGGGTTTATGTGCACGTCCACGTTTGCGTGCCTGTGGGTATGAATGTTTTCTTGCATGTGCATGTCTGAATGTTCTTTTGCTTATCTTTGCTTGATCAGAGGATAATTGGGGAGTTGAAGGACGTCAGCGGGATGAAGCATCTCCAGGAAAAGAACCTTAGCAAAGAAAGATGCACCATGGAAGAGGAGCGCCTCTTTGAGGTGCAGCGCATTGCCAGGGCGAAGTGCCGCACAGATGAGAAGTACTTCCGAGACTATCTCCTCAAGAAGCGCCTCATTCAAGTGAAGTACTTCATTGATGAGAAGCATCATCTCGAGATGATGTGTCCTGAGGAGAAGAATCTGGAGGAGGAGGAGAAGTGTCTCGCCAACGTGAAACGCGTCGAGGAAAAGAAGCGCCTTGAGCAGGAGCAGCGCCTTGCCAGCATTGCAACCATCACCACCACCGCTACCGCCGGCAAATCCACCCCCACCCCTGCCACCACCACCGCCACCACCACCACTGCCACCACTGCCACCGCCACCACCACCGCCACCACCACCCCCACTGCCACTGATGCTGTTGCCGCCACTGCCACAAAACCCGCCGCCACCACCACCGCCACCACCGCCACGACCGCCGTCACCACCGCCACCACAGCCACCACCGCCAACGCCACAACTGCCGCCACCGCATCCACCGCCACCACTGCCACTGACGCTGTTGCCGCCACTGCCACAAAACCCTCCGCCACCACTGCCACCTCCACCACTGCCATCAACACCACATCCGCCACCACCACCACCGCAGTAACCACCACCGCTGCCACCACCGCCGCCACCACCACCGCCACCACCGCCGCCACCGACACCGCCGCCGCCACCACTACCACCGCCGCCACCACCACCACCGCTGCAACCACCACCGCCACCGCATCCACCTCTGACACTCCTGTAAAGGGCCCGATTGCTCCAAGCTTTGGAGAAGAGGGCTTCCAAGCAGAGAAGATGGATAAGAAGACAGAGGTGGAACAGGAAGAGGAGAAGGTGGAGGAAGAGGTTGAGGAGGAACAGGAGGAGGGAATGGAGAAGACAGAGAATGGAGAGAAGATGGTGGTGGAGGATGAAGAGGAGGAGATGGAGGACGAGACAAAGCAGGAGGTGGAGGAGGTGCAGGTGGTGGAGGTGGTGATGCAGGGAAAGAAGAGGAAGCGAGGGGGCCTTGCTCGCGTGGCGAGAGCGATCACCTCCCTCCTCCGCCGCGTGCTGCTTTGTGGTGGCATGTCCACCCAGAGCCACTCCTGTAAAGAATAAGGTTCAATACCATTGTTGTTGCTGGCACTTTAAACTTTGTGAAATAAACCCATGATGACACAACATAACGTTGAATTGCTTGCAAGTGTAATAAAGGACTCGTTCACTGGGTCTGTCTCCGTTGTCCTTTATTTGGGTTCTTTACACTTGTCCCACACGGCCCTCGCTCAGAGCCTCCCCGCTTAGCAGCTCGACAGCTGCCTTCGCTCACGTAGCCTTTCGCGCTCCTGCAGCTCCGCTGTGCAGTCCTCCGGCTGCTCTCACTGCAGCTCCACCGCTGCTCCCTGTTCCCCCGTGCTCGTCACCGCTGGCCGACGGTGCCGAGTCTTACTGTGTGTGGCGATCTCGCCACTCTCCAACCTCCGCACTGTGTGGCCTCACTCTGTCTCTATTCCCAACACTCTCCCGTTTCTTCCGGTATCTCTCCCTTAAGACCTCATCCCTCTCTCTCACGTGACCTAACTCCTCCCCCCGTGACGTCATATCCGCGAGGCCGTTTATGCCCGCATTACACAAGTATACTACTGTTTGTATGTACATGGATGTGTACTTTTGTGTATGTCCACTCGTGTGTGGGTGTGTGTACATGGGAGTGTATATGTGTACTCGTGTATGATTATGCATTGGAACAAACAAATTGTTTTTATATTGTGTCGTACAAATAATTTAGGGGAAACGTGGTAGGAATGCGCCACCTCAACAGGGAACTACAGGGATGAGACTCCCCGCTCGTGGTGCTAAATGAATGAAAACAGCGCCACTGAGCAGACAGAGCCCCGCCCCTACAGCTCGTGAGTGTAACATAGTGAGTGTGACCAGCGAACTGCCACGATGCTGCCAGGTAAGTATAAACTTGTGTGATGGAGATGCTTCACCTGAAACTCGCCTCCACACGTGTTCGCTATGAACATTGTAACAATAAGGGACGATCAGTCATCTTTAACATAGCAGGTCTTTATTGTTCTGCAAGTATATTAACGTTAAAACTCGTAGAAACACATGCACACTCGTGTGTGAATGTACAACGCTGTATATACAGTCGTGTTTGGATGCACACTCGTGTGTGTATGTCTACTCGTCCGTGTTTTTTTAAATCAGGTCTTTATTAATCTGCAAGAAAACTCACGTTAATACTCGTTTCGAAATCTTTATTTATACGCAGGCTCAAACAGGAAAGGAACTAGGCAAATTATTTCCCAATAGGAATTTAACAGTTAAAAGATATTCTTGAAATCAAACACGTAAACGTCGATTTCCCCTTTGACGTCCTTTTCGACTGAAGCCATTCGTCCAAAGTATAAAATTGTTGTCATTCTGAAATAAGTGAACACTTCTGGAACTTAAAAGGAAGACATTCATCTGAACACATTATAGAGTATTCACAACATCACTCTAGCTTGAAGTCCTAGAAATCACCGAAAAATATATATAAGCGACACGAATATGACTCTCCAGCCACTCCACTATATCAAGCCATCTATCAGGATGCAACTGCATGGGGTCGAAAGAGGAATTTCGTTGAGGACTCATGACAACATTTTTACTCTTTGTTTGATGATGCCTGTGAAGTGTTGCTGACCGTGAAAATGCTTCCAACACATAGAGCAATTAAACGGTTTTGTTAAAAGAATTACACCAGTTTGTAGTGCTGGAAATCACTGATATAATCAATTGCACCTAATAAATTGATCTAAAAGAGACACAAACGTGCACATTCCAGGACTTTACCAGAAGTACTCAATACTTTGATTATCCAGCCACTCCAGCAGCCATTTCTCATTATCAACCTGCATGGGGTCGAAATAGGAATTGTCGTCAGGGCTCAGTACATCCACTACATCCACGCATCTCTCAGGATCCACCTGCATAGGTTCGAAAGATGCATTTTTTTAGGACTCATTGCAGCACTCTGTATTTCTCCTTTTGATTTCACTTTCATTGCGGATCTTCTCATGCTTGTTTCGGGGTGATGACCGTGTCCTCTCCAACGGAGAACAATTGAATGGCTTCTCGCCCGTGTGTGTTTTCTGGTGACGATGAAGATTTGATTTCCGTGAAAATGGCTTCCCACACAGAGAGCAATTGAACGCCTTCTCGCCCGTGTGTGTTTTTTGGTGAGTGTGAAGATCTGCTTTACGGGCAAATGCCTTCACACAGAGCAATTGAATGGCTTCTCACCCGTGTGTGTTTTTTGGTGATTGCGAAGAGTTGATGAATCTGCAAATGCCTTCCCACACACAGAGCAATTGAATGGCTTCTCGCCCGTGTGTGTTTTTTGGTGACTTTGAAGAATTGTTTTCCATGCAAATGCCTTCCCACACACAGAACAATGGAATGGCTTCTCGCCCGTATGTGGTTTCTGGTGTCTGTTAAGAGTTGATTTCCGCGAAAACGCCTTCCCACACACGGAGCAATTGAAAGGCTGCTCACCAGTGTGTGCGTGGCGCTGCGGAGAGTTGTTCTGCTCCATGTGACTGATTCTTTAGAGCAGAGTAACAGTCGCGGGTGTTGTTGATTATTAAAGGCAAACTCTAAGCTGTGTGGATGTCTGGCTCAAATCGCAAATATGCAAATTCTTACCAACGTCTAACTGAGACACAGTAACGTCTCGTAAGTGTTGATGCACGGCGTATCGATGACCCTGGAACCCGTCTGAAGAGATCACCACGAATTCTCCCGAAGCGAAGTCGCCAACCAGTCGCCAAGCAATCGTGCTCGCCAGGCTGGGTCTCGTGGAAGAAGGTTTATCTGCAGAGCGGGGAGTCGAGCTTCTATCCTCAGCAAAATCCGTCTCGAAATGACCTTGAGGTCTGATTTTAAGCCCCTTTAAACTTCGCTCTAGCATCCAAATCTTTTTTTCTCGAATTGATCTTCATGGACTTTGCATTCAATTGTATTGTTTTGCATTAACAATCCGCATATCTAGCAACATAATACGTATGTACATCTCACTGCATAATTGTACACTTCCGTTTGAATAAGGATGTGCATATCCATGCATAATTCCGTGCTTCGTGTTAATTTGCTAATATTCACCACCCAATGTCCTCTAAACTGCTGCAATTTCAGAGGATTATAAATCGACATACAGCCTGAAATATCAAAATTGGTGATTTCGAGCTTGATTTGGAATAAGATGTGCAAGTGTATACTGTACTGACTTTGTTTTATAAATATATTTAATGACAATCGTGTTGAGCGGGATGCTTCTATAAAACGAGTGTTTTATATTATAATTTCTGCCATGAAATTTGAATAATGATCTGAATGGGTTAGCATGTAAGCGTGGTTTATTATCATGTCCATATTAATGTTTTTTTTGGGTTAGATCGCTTAAATATATAAACGTGTCGTTGAAACCCGCCACCACCCGACAAAGCCAACTAGTAAGGGTTGTTACGTAAAGAGAACATGCAAATGTTTCACTAGCACAGCACACCGGTGTGTTGGAGAGCCAAGCCACAACATTTACAATCTGAGTACGACGTTTCGCCTGTAATTAAAACTAGCTTCATCAGTCGACAGCCAAATTTGTGAAGTCTCACTGTTTCGTTCCTTATATATAAGCATAGATGTGTTGACCACGCAGCTGCGCTCTAATGAAGTACGCAGCCCTTTGTCGGCA